>NC_056748.1:195554594-195819594 GCF_019279795.1 Protopterus annectens | reverse complement strand
GTTGTTTATCATAAGCTGAGTGTAAATTAGGTTTTTGAAGGGGGTTAAATTCAGGGTATTATTGATTGCTTTGCGCTTAGCATAGAAATTTCTCCTTGTATACCGTCCAAATATTTGGAAAATAGAAGTGAATGATTATACTTAATGCTTGACACAAGTTTATAGGTGTTCGAAATCATTTTGTTCCGTAGGGGGAGTGATTTAATGATAGATTGTGATACTGTAATGTCTTGCTCCTTCACTCTATAGTAAGAGAATTTTTGTTTTATAAGTGAGCTAATTTGCCTTAAGATAGGATCATATTTGTTAGGAGTACCAAATAAAGCTTTGACCTCGGCAACATTTTTAGAGTTATAGAAGTGCCAACCTATGGCTTTCTTAAAAATAGGGAAGTTTGTTAGATCGATCATTTTATTATTGATTTTTAAGTTAGGGTTTAGGTGAATAGGTTGGAGAATGGGAATAGTATTGGGCAAATTTAAGCAGGTCATCAGAGTTTGAAAGATGTAAATTTTGTTCTTTAGTGTAGGCAAGATCTTGAACTTGTAGTCACCATCAGGTACAAGAAAAGGGACAACATATGGATTGACTTTTAATGAATATATATAGTTTCACCAGATTTTGATCCAGGTTGGGTACCAAGTTTCAGCAGAAGGGTCATAGCAGGCTATTTGAATTAGACGGCTAGCATTAATGATGTGATAATATAAATTAAAATCTGGGAGACTTAAACTGCCTTTGTTCTTTGGGGTAATTAGATTCCTGTATGATATTCTGGTTGATTTAGGGAACCATAAAAACTTTAAGATTGTGGTTTCCATTTGTCTAAAAAAAATTTTTGGAACGTTTAAGAAGATGGAGTTAAGATGAAAAAGGATTCTAGGCAAAATATTCATTTTAATGATAGCAGATTTTGATAGCAAAGAAAGGTTGATGTTTTTCCATCTAGTTAGATTGTTATTTATCTGATTCCAGACTCTATATAGGTTTGCTTTTATTAGTTCTTGGTGAGGGTGTGTGAAATTTATTCCTAGGTATTTAAGTGTATATTTGAGAGGAATGTCAGACAGGGGGAAGTAATATTCTAAATGGTTTGCAGGGTTTAATGGAAAAATACATGATTTAGCAGGCTTTAATTTATAATTTACAGCCTCAGCAAAAAGATTAATAGAATTTCAAATTTTATGAAGATCGGTGTTGGGAAGTTTAAAATAAATGTTTAGGTCACCTGCAAATGCAGAATAATTTATATCAATGTTGAAGACTTTTGGGATATGGTGATAAGTTTTTTGTTTAACCCAGAGAAGGAAAGGTTCCAGATATAAATTAAAAAGATAAGGTGAGAGTGGGCATCCCTGCCTAGTGCCATTGGTAATTTTAATAGGGTGTGATAAAGTTTTATTTATATACAGGGATGCAGAGGCATTGTTATAAAGCATCTTAGTAGTGTTGATAATCAGATCAGGAACAGTGCTTTGTACTATAGTCAGAAACCAACACATTCACAAAAGCTTGCATATGTCAGTGGTCCTGCTTTGTGTCCCTCTTAGGTGTCAGGTATGCAAGGACAGCAATGTGGTCAGTTTAAGGGTTAAGGAATGAATGAACAGACAGGTTTATTTGATAAACAGAGTACTGGCAGCCCCAAGGGAGAAAAAGGCTTTGAATATGATTAAGCTTTGCAATAAAATACATCAAGTAGTGGTTAGCCCACAGGACTGTTTCTAGAAACAGAGTACAATGTGACCACCTCCATTTGAAATACCAGTTCCAGTGACAGTACTCCTTTATGAGAAGCAGAAGCACCCACCTGATAGACTCTACCCATATCATAATCAAAAGGAACTTTATGGTCAGAGCCATTGACTCATCACTGACCTAGATCTTTAGTTCACCTAACATTAATCAGTTTGGACATAGTTTCAGAAAAAAAGTCAGTGGATATTTTCAGAAATGTCTTCGGGCAACAATGCTGATATTAAATAAAGTGAATCTGTCCTTTGTTCCTGTTTCTTCGCCCTCATACAAAGTCATGGAACTCCTGCTGGATACCTGCCTTAATTCTAATGCTAGCTCCCAAATCCTCCCCTACCCCCACATTCATGCACTGTTTAAAAAAGGCCCCTGGTAGTCTTGTTATGACAAGAATGGAGGGGGGGTCAATTTCTATCCAATCAGTAATCTGTTATAAAAGTCAGATCAGTATCACCCAACAGGTTAGCTGTAATAGTTGACTAGTTATGAAGAAATATGACATATTTGTAAAGTGCCCTATGGGGGGCCATCAAGGAACAAGTCTGCCCAAAGGGTTTGTGATGGTAAGTAGACATCATGTGTATCCCACACATAATCAAAGAATGTACTTTAAATCATGGGTAACAAAGCAGCAATGACATAACATTATTTTCTATATCAAGATCACAGGTTATGCATAGTGCTAAAGCTTAAAGTGAAGGCAAGCTGAAGCCTGTCTGTAAACTTGGTTATGGCACTTCAGTACTTCTTAAAAGTCATACAAAACAGTTACCAAAAAGATGTCATAAACAAGGCCTCACTTACTTTGGAAAGCCATGAGATAACTTGAAAAAAGTTACTTCTCATCCAAAAATAGAAGTAATAAAAATCAATAGGATAGTAAAATTCAACTTTGAATACTCACAGAAAGTAGCATTTCATATGCTGCTGCAGATGGACATTTTGTTTGGTATACTAAGAAGGCATGGTACGCATTCACTGACTGGCAGATGAATGAGCATGCATTCATTTTTTTCGTTTTTATCTTTGAAGCTGTTTATAAACTAAACATGAAAATTACTGAACAATATTTATTAATTATCAAAAAAAAAAAAAGAAAGGAAATCTGAAATGTATAAAATGCCACAGGAAATGTTATCAGCAGGAGAAGAATTATGCACAATCTTTTCACCCTACAAGCATTATCGCTTATAAAAAAATCAGTTGTCTTTCTTTACAAATGTTCTTTATTGGTGCAGTGATTGAGGTACTTCAGATTTTGTGAAACAGAGAAGGTGCTCTAGGCATCGTTGTTAATATTACATCTTAATGAAAAAGAAAAAAAAACCTAATGGTATAGATTTTTCTGTCCAGGTTTACATTTTGTCAGCAAACAGTAGCATGCACAAAATCAAGTGTTTCCCTAGATAAAAACTGTGCCTTGGGAAAATACCAATTGTAAGATTAATGACCATTTGACTTTCAATAAACCCAACATACACATTCACCCTCTACACTAATGGACAGAGGCAGCTCCTAAATGCCTTATCCCATGTATAGCTTTCCTCAAATTATCTATGGTATGATCCCAGTTATTCTCATTAGGGCTAATACTGTACATAATTACTGACCACGGGATAGGTAAGGCCAATCTATAACCAAGCAGGGCAGGTAATTTTGAGTACAAAAAGGGAAACTGGAAAGGCTTAAAATGGCCCACAAGGGCAGCTAGTGTAGTACCTTCCTATTAACCTATAAGAAAGTCATACACTGATTGCATTATTTTTCTTATATCTGTCTTTAATAAGGTGCAAAATGAGTTAACACATTTTTGCATTATTAAACATGCAGATGTAAAAAATTGAAAGCAGCTTTCAGTGATTATTCTTCCTACATTTAGTACAAAGTGTCACTTTAGTATACCTCCCTGTTTAAGGTTTCAACTCTATAAACAATTAATTTAACCGGAAGGTTTCCTTGTGTCAGACTGTGTAAAATATACATAACCAATATACCACAATTCTGTATCTGTAATGCAAAGTGTAAAATGAAATCCGCTCATGTAGCATTAGTAAGAATAGCAAAGCAAAACTGCAGGACAATAAAAAATCTCACAAAGTCTGCAGGGGGTCAGTAAAAGACAACATAATATGTTTACTTTTCATTAGAAATCATCTGCCTCCACTAGCTAAATTGTGGACAAAGGACTAAGCAGATCTGCAAGATGATAGCATTTTTTTCAAGTAGATACACTAAATATACACATAGAAGTAAACATTTTGATATAAAAGTTACTCATGGATAAACATGTCCTATATTATGTGGGTTTTGCCTTAATATCTGCAGAATTAATTTTAATATTTTCTCTAATTTGGGTGCTGCATTCTGTTGAATTTCTCACTTGTCAGTTCATAATAGTTTTTTTGAGTTGAACAGAGATTTGTCAGGCATGCTTTTTAGATCTCTAATTTTGCCTTGCTTATATATTTGCAAAATGCTTTGACACTCTGGTATTGGTAATTCAACTGAGTATGGTCTCCTGTTGTTTTCAATAGAAATACAGTTGACAGAAATTTATAACCCATGACCTAAGTACATACCAAGTCACACAGGGATTCCAAACTCATTTAAAAGAAACATTGCTTGGCTTAATGATGTGATGAAAACATTCCAGTATAAAATTTTCTGCACAGTTACCTGGTTTTGGAGAATACTTTCATATATCAATGACAATACAGGCATGCGTGTATTCTGGATAACTGAAGAAACTACAAATAATCCAACTTGAAATCACTACACCATATACCAACTTTCCATGAAATGTACTTTGCTTTTTTATTAGGTATGCGATACCTCTTTATCGTTCTCATGTATATTCTGTTAAAAAATACTGTGCAACACTGTTTTTGCACACATATGTTCATAGGTTCATAGGTTCATACTAGGCTATCTGCCCTAGGGCATTTATAAGCCTAGCCAGAGTGTGTTTGGCTTTTGCCACCCATTTTAAATGAATTTTGCTATGCCCTTTTTCGAGGTTAGTATACTGTGCCTCTGTCTAACAGTGACACAGAAGTGATACCCGGGGTAAACCTACTATCTTCCATCCACTCATCAAGATTCCTCTTGAAGAGAGTCAATGAGGGACTCTGCCTAACCTGGACTGGGATTTTATTCCAGAGTGAAGGGAGCCTCTGGGTTATGAATCTGTCCCTCCAGCATGTCCTATTTAATTCAGTGCTGAGGTTCAAGTCTGTCGAGCGCGTAGCTCGATGGGATTTGGATTTTCTGATGTGCAGCATGTCCATTAATTCCAGGTTGGACATGGCTTTATACTTCAGGCACAGATCGCCTCTGAGCAGGCGGTATGCCAATGAGTAGAGCTGGAATTTCTTTAACCGGGCAGCATATGGCATCTGTTTGAGCCCTTTGATCCTCTTGGTGAGGTACTTTTGGGGTTTTTCCAGTTGCTGCAGGTGTCTGGTAAGATACATCCCAAAAGGGGCATTGTACTCAATTATGGGCCTGATGAGGGATGAGTAAAGAGGCACGATGACCTCCCCTGATCTAGATGTGAATCCCTTCATGTTTAGGTGGGCTATATAAAATGTTTTTCTAACCACTTTGGCCAAGTGGTTGTCAAATGAGAGATTGCTATCAACTTGGGTCCCCAGGTCCCTAATTACTTCTTCCGTACATAATGGATTACCACCTATGTGGTAATTTGTGGCACTTTGTTTTTGCCAAAGGGGATGACTATAAACTTTTTGGCATTTAGCTTGAGGCCATGGCTCTGGTACCAGTTGTCTGTTTCTATGAGGCCCTTTTGTAGGATGCTTGTGTCGGCTGGAGAGTTGATTATGGCACCCAGTTTGCAGTCATCTGCGAACTTGGTCAGCCACAGTCCTTCTGTGTTAGCCTGTACCTCTGAGAAATATATACCGAACAAGAGAGGTCCCAGGACTGAGCCTTGTGGGACGCGACTTGTAACTGGTTTGGAGTCTGACATGGCTCCAGCAATTCTAACCATGTGGGTTCTGTCCTTGAGCCAGATTGCAACCCATCTAGTGACATAGAGGTTTATATTTAAGCTGGTGAGCTTATCTATAATGCCCGAGTGAGGTATTGTATCGAAGGCTTTTGCAAGGTCCAGGTAGGCGGTGTGGACCACCTTCCCCTCGTCAATGGCCTTGGTGACTGTTTCAAATAAATCGACCAGGTTTAAGAGGCAGGATCTGCCCTTAACAAAGCCAAACTGGGTAGGATCCAGTGTCTGTAGGTCCCCAATATCTTTATTTATGAGGTCCATGATGATCCTTTCCATAGCTTTGCAGACCAAGCTAGTCAAGCTTATGGGGCAATAGTTTCCAGGATCCGTTGAGGCACCATCTTTGTGGAGAGGGACCACTGTTGCTGTACGCCTCTCTTTGGGTACATATCCTGTAGTAAGGCTGAGATTGAACAGTAGTTTTATGTTTGGGTTTAGTTCTTCTTGGAGTTCATGTAGGACGCAGCCCGTGACACCGTCTGGTCCCATTGATGCTGTGTTTTTTGCTTTGGAGAGGGCGGCTCTTACCTGAGCATCTGAGATGTCAGGGGGGCAGCACTCTTCTGGGATAGATATTTGCCCTTTTGGTGGGGAAGTGGGGGAGAAGTTTGCGCTGAACCTGTCAGCTAGGATGTTGGCAATGTCTGTGGGTTTGGTGCATTTTTTGTCATTTTGGACTAATTCTGAGCATATCTGGGAATTCCCACCCAGGTTCCTAACATAACTAAAGAAAGCCTTGTGATTATCCTTAGTGTCCTGTGCAATTATTCTCTCGAAGCTGGCCTTAGATGATTTTATGAGTGGCCGTAGTTTTTTGCTACTACTGATCAGAGATGCATCCCTTTTTGGGATTTTGCTCTATCATGTAGTAGCTTCCTCCCTCTATTGTATAGTTTGTTTATGGCTGGGGTCCACCAGACAGGACACCTAACTTTAAAAGATTGGGTCTTGGTTTTATTTGGGATTGCATGATCCATGCATTCCTGAAGGTGTTCATAGAATGCGTTTATAAAGGATTCTGCGGTCTGGGCCGTATTTTCCACAGGCCCGGGGGCTTTGAAGGATTCCACCTCGGTTTTGAGGAGTGTGAAATTTGCTTTAGAGAAGTTTTTCACTGTGGTTTTCTGGGCAGGGGCTGGGGTCGGGATGTGAATATCTATTTAGATCAGTTTATGGTCTGATCTTACCAGTCAGGGATACACTTCTGGTCTGGAGCATAGAGTCCCCATGTTGGTGATGATCAGGTCCAGTATGTTTTCCCCTCTTGTGGGAGTGGCAACAAGTTGTTCCATAGCATTTGAGTTTATAAATTCTAGGAACCTTTGGGTAGGGTGTTGGAGCTAGAGTAATGCTCCCAATCTATGTTAGGGTACTTGAAGTCGCCCAATATAATGGTGTTTGGAGTGACCTTCATATTTTCCAGTGTTCTCAGGAAGGCTGAGTGGGGTTCCTGGGTTTGGGAGGGTGGTCTGTAGCAGGCTATAAACTGGAAGGCAGTTTTACCCACTGTTAGTTGCACATGGATAGTCTCTGATGATTCGTGCTGTGCCACCAACCTGGATGTTTGGGTATCTTTGACGAATATTGATACTCCCCCTCCTTTTGTGGTTCGGTCCAAGTTTTGGGGCCGAAAAACATGGTATGAGGTATAACCTGGTAGTGCTGGGGTGCTCTCGGGAGCCTTGAACCAGGTTTCTGTTACTGCACAGATATCGATGTTCTCCATGCTAAGGAGAGTTTCGAGTGTGTGCTTCTTGAGGTTTAGACTTCTGGCGTTGAGTAGCATTACTCTTAGTTTCTTATCCCTTGTGATACCTATGGAAGTGGGTTTGTCTTCTGAGCCTTGCCTAAAAAAGGCACTATGGGGGTGGCAAGAGCCTTTGCCAATATCCGAAAGCCCAGGGGTGACAGGTGCAAGCCGTCCCTAGTGAAGCATCGTGGCTTGTTGAGCATGTCATCCCAGGCAGACAGGCATTGGATCCCCTTTGAATGACACCAATACTTAAGCCAATTGTTGAAATTGATCATCTTGTCTTCATATTGTGGCATCATTCTTGGTGAGGGTAAGATGCTACTCAAGGTCAGGGTCATACCGGCCTGGGCTACATGCTCAGAGAGCTCCTCTATGTCTCTTTTCATGTAGTCCAGGGAGGTACATCTCAGGTCATTCACACCAGCATGGACAATGACTGAGTCATATTTATACTTACCTTGGAGTGACCTGAGTGCTTGTGTTATGTGGCAGATTCTAGCGCCCGACAGGCAGCTCACCGTGACCTTCTCCTTGTTCAGCCTGGTGAGTGGGACGTCAGTGTGCCTGACAATAGAGTCACCTATTACAAGTGTATCAGGTGTGTTGTTTAGCCTTAAAGGCTGTGACTGTTTGGCACACTGGCTTTGTGAGCTATGTGTTGCACGTGTTTTGTTTTGGGGTAGCGGTTGCTTGGGTGTCTGCTTTGGAGGTCTCTGCTGCTTAGGCAGATTTTTATTTAGAGCCTCCGAGTATGTTTTTGTGTGTTTATGTGTTTGGTTTGCTGTCGTGGTAGGTCTATGTGAGACTGGAATTGTAGTGAGTGTGGTTTCCTTCTCCTCCTGACTGGTTACGCCAGTACTGAGTTGAGAGAGCTTAGCCTCCAGTTTGGCTATACGGTTGCATCTCTCACAATTGTTGGAATTTTTTGGGAGGAGGAGAGGGTTGTCTGTGTACATGAGGCAGTTGTACCATTGCCTCAAGATTCCCAGATTCACCAGCTGGACCGGAGAGGAGATAGACAACTAACCTTTGGACATGCTAGAATAGTATTGGGAATTCCTTTATAATTGAAAAAAAGGGCCAATGGGAACAAAGTACTCAAGGGGAGTTTGTGAGGGTGTAGTGCTTTTAATTTTTTATTGCTGACTTATATAATTGCTTTAGTGAGCAAGTGCCAGGCTTTAGAGTGGGAATAGGGTGTTTATTATGAGAACTAGATCAGTTCTAAGGGAAAAAGTGAAGAGCAGACTTTGTGGAGCCGAGAATGGTTTAAACCCAATTAAGCGGCGCTGCCCGATACTGCGCTATGCGCAAAATCGCGCAAAGCCGCACTAAAGCGGGTTTTATACAGGGGGACTTGAAAGAGCTAGAAATTGGCCCAAAACGGCCAATAGACTACCAGATTCTTGTGGTGGGAACACTCCTCCAGGGATAGATAGGCTGCTCCAAACTCCCCACTGCCACTGGTGAACAAAGAAGCCTCCCTTTATCCAAGAAAGGAAATGGGCAACACAGGAACTTTCCAAAAGTCCAGAATACAGCAACGCCTGTATTTGGACTACTCTAGGTCAGGAAAGATGGGAAACAAGGATCATTTTTTTTTTTTTTTTTTTTTTTTTTGCAACAAACAGACTACCAGATTCTTGTGCTGGGAACACTCCTCCAGGGATAGATAGGCTGCTCCGAGCTCCCCACTGCCACTGGTGAACAAAGAAGCCTCCCTTTATCCAATAAAGGAAATGGGCAACACAGGAACTACCAGATTCTTGTGCTGGGAACACTCCTCCAGGGATAGATAGGCTGCGCTAAGCTCCCCACTGCCACTGGTGAACAAAGAAGCCTCCCTTTATTCAAGAAAGGAAATGGGCAACACAGGAACTTTCCAAAAGTCCAGAATACAGCAAAGCCTGTATTTGGACTACTCTAGGTCAGGAAAGATGGGAAATAAGGATCATTTTTTTTTCTTTTTTGCAACAAACAGCAGGAAAGTGCAATAAATATGTAACACAGGCTAGCGTACTTGAGTGTGTAGCCTCAACAGGTAAATGCAACAAACAGGGCAAACTTTAAAAGTGCAGGTGCAAAAACAACTTTAAACAGTTTAAAACAGTTCAAGAAGCAGAAATACTTGCAGTTTAGCTAGATCGGACAGTCGCACAGGTAGTAGCAGGAAAAAAACACTTTTATCAGGTTAGCAGTCGCTCTTTTAGCCTTTCTGCTGCTGGCACCACTATGCAGGACCAGGAGGAGCTTGGCTGAGTAGTAACAAGCGCACAAACCACGCCAAAGCTGGTTTTATACAGGGGGACTTGAAAGAGCTAGAAATTGGCCCAAAACGGCCAATAGACTACTAGATTCTTGTGCTGGGAACACTCCTCCAGGGATAGATAGGCTGCTCTAAGTTCCCCACTGCCACTGGTGAACAAAGAAGCCTCCCTTTATCCAAGAAAGGAAATGGGCAACACAGGAACTTTCCAAAAGTCCAGAATACAGCAAAGCCTGTATTTGGACTACTCTAGGTCAGGAAAGATAGGAAACAAGGATAATTTTTTTTTTCTTTTTTGCAACAAACAGCAGAAAAATGCAATCAATATGTAACACAGGCTAGCGCACTTGAGTGTGTAGCCTCAACAGGTAAATGCAACAAACCGGACAAACTTTAAATTACAAGTGCAAAAGTGCACTAAAGCTGGCTTTAAAGCTGGGGGTTAGAAAGAGATAGGAAATTGCCTAAAACGGCCAATAAGCTAAGGGTCACTGGGCTGGAACCACTCCTCAAGGGACAGATAGGCTGCTCAGAGCTCCCCACTCTCACTGGTGAACAAAGAAGCTTCCTCCTATCCAAATAAGGATATGGGCAACACAGGAACTATGACACAGCCCAGAGATCAGCAATACCTGAAGACTGGAGTATTCTAGTTCAGTAAAGGCGGGAAACAAGGATTTTTTTTTTTTTTTTTTTTTTACAAAGTAGCAGAAATTAGGTACAGAAACACAGTAAATGCTTTAATTCGGCTAGCACACTTGAGTCTGTAGCCTACCAGTTAAACTAAGCAAAAACAAACTTTAAAAGTGCAAAAAACTCAGAAATGCAGGCAGGAATGCAATAAAACAACTTTGCAGAGCTTATTTAGTTAAAGAAACAGAGAAGTCTATATATACAGAAAAGCAGCTAAAACACACAAACACTTCAGATGCAGTGCAACCTAGAGCACTTGAGTTGTAGCAATATTAAGGCAATGAGCTAATGACACTAGACTGGGAGGAGTGTCACAGATCAGATTTACAGTAGGGGCGGGCAACTGCAAAGCCACCAAGTATAAGAGCAAGACACCAACTGGTAGGGAGGGTGGGAACAATAGCCTACAGACAGTAGCACTAGAGAAAGCACAAACAGATTAAGATTTGTAAAGATACAGAATGCTTTTAACTGCAGACAAATCAGTTACTTGTGCAATTAGTTAATAGCAATAAAATACACTCGAAGACTAAAAAGCAGACAATAAAAGTGCTATATATTAATTCTTAAAAACAATAATCTGTATAAATAATCAAAAAAAAACCAGGATACTTATATATCTCAGCTAACAACTGCGGTCAACAACTCTTATCCACTCTGCTCAGTGTGTATAGACAGAAACCCTATCAAAGTTAGGGCTTAAATACCAGAAGAACAACTTTTTTTTTTACAAGAACACAAAAGTACCAGCCCCCACTCAGCAGACTATTAACACAATCTAGCAAAGTTAAAGAGAGGCTTCAGCTAGAAACAATAGCCTACAGACAGTAGCACTGGAGATAGCACAAGCAGATAAAGATTTGTAAAGATACAGAATGCTTTTAACTGCAGACAAATCAGTTACTTGTGCAGATTAGTTAATAGCAATAAATTACACTCGAAGACTAAAAAGCAGACAATAAAAGTGCTATATATTAATTGTTAAAAACAATAATCTGTATAAATAATCGGAAAAAAACAGGATACTTATATATCTCAGCTAACAGCTGTGGTCAACAACTCTTATCCACTCTGCTCAAAGTATACAGTGCCTGACTATACAACATAAAACATTATAAACAAGATAATATTGTCAGAGAATGAGGCAGTTCATAATGTAAACGTGAAGGTGCTATGCTGCAGTGTCTTTCTCAAATATATGTATTCATTATCTGCAATTCAGGCACACAAATCAGCATAAGTAAATATTATGTCAACCCTTTGAAGATGTTATGTCACACCTTCCAAAGAACCCCCAGATTGAAGGAGTACTCTGCTTGGCTTTATGTTGTCATCAAATCACCCTGATGCAGTAACTTTATAGCCATAACAGAAAAACTGAATGTTCTCCCTTATTTGTGAAAGAGAACTTCAACAGATAAATAAATATATTGGAAGAGAACCATATGCACATTTCTTTACACATACTTTTCTCTTATAGACATAAACATGAAAAACTTCAACAATAATTGCATCAACTGTTAATTAAATAGCATTTAGATGTTTTATTCAGTTTTGTTTTCACAAAATGCAGAATTCAAAGACTTGCCATGTACTACAGGTAGCCTGTATGACAGTAGAAAGTTGGAAAAAAGTCTTTGAGTGATACAGACCTGAAAGGATTCATGTTAACAGACCTGTTATTACATACCATAACTTATGGTACTGTACCAGTGTAAGTAAAAAAGCAGTAATACAATTCATTTGTTTACCTTTCAGGAACCCATTTATCCTATCTGAAGTAGTGGGGAATCTGGCATCTATCCTTGCAGGTAGTGGGCATCAGGCATAGTACCGAAACTGGATGGGTGTCAGTTTGTCTCTCCCTCTCTCTCTCTCGCTCACACACACACACACACACACACACACACACACACACACACACGCACACACAGACACACACATGCACACACACACACACACACACACACATGCACACACACACACTCATGCAATGTATACACATACACATGCATATCTAACTGGAGATTCATGTGTTCTACTTACTGGTTTGAATATGTGATGAAACTTAAACCCTCGGCAGAAACCCACATAGGCACAGAAAGGCTATGCAGATTCCAAGCGTAAGACAACTCAGTCACCAACATAAGTGAATAAAAAAACATTGTGAGTCAGCTATGATAAGCATTGCCCTAGTGTGACATTGCAATATTATATAGAGTTTAGAGATCAGAATTAGAATTTCCATTCAGTACTTCAGCATATGAAAGGTAGACATGGGAAATTACTAAATAGGCAGTCATTCCTGATCTTTTCACACACAAAACACAAAGACATAGCAATGCATAGCCCTAAGCACTCTAAACAGAGTATTCCAAAAACTGAATTCTCTCAGACTTCAATCAACTGAAGCAGCATGTATCATGGCTATACATACAATTCTGATGCTGAGAGAGACCTGGTTCAAGGCTCCAGAGAGTACCCCTGCATTACCAGGCTATAATTCATACCACACCTTTCGGCCACTTAACCTGGACGAAATACTAAAGGCGTGTCCATATTCATTAAGGATATCCACACCTCCAAGCTAATTGCTCAGCATAACACATCCAAGATTATCCAAGTGCAACTAACTCTGGGCAAGACCGCAATCCAAATTGAAGCTTGCTACAGATCCCCCACCATGCCCCAAGATTCACACTCCTCATTTCTTAATAGACTGGAAAATATTAGGGTACAAACTAGCACCCTAATAATGGGCAATTTCAACTACCCTACCATTAATTGGAAAACTACTCATGCACCAACGCTTGTGCTCAACGTTTTCTGGAATTCATAAATTCCAATGCCATGGATCAACTTATCCACACCCCCACCAGGGGCAGCAATATCCTAGACCTGGTTATTACCAACATGGGCAACCAGTGCTCCACACCAGAGGTCAATTCCTCGTTGGTCAGATCCGACCACAAGCTAATCACCCTAGACATCCACATCCCTTCCCTACCCCCCATTAGGGAAACCACAGTAAAACATTTCTCCAAAGCCAATTTCAGGCTTCTTAAGACAGAAGTGGCAAACTTCACGACACCCATGCTGACGGACAATAGAGGTATGACTGCTGAATCCTACACAAATGCACTTTATAAGCACTTATACAAGTGCATGGATCGTGCAATCCCTAACAGAACCAAGATGCTATCCTCCAAAAAAAGGAAGCCAATCTGGTGGTCCCCTGCCATAAACAAACTCTACAACAGAAGAAAGAAACTGTTGCAAAAAAAATAAAATCCCATGATTGGAGAAACTCCCTGGTCAGGCTCAGTAAGAAGCTGAGATCCCTCACAAAATCCTCCAAAGCTAGTTATAAAAACAAAATCGCCACTGACTCTAAAGACAGCCACAAAGCATTCTATAGCTATGTCAAGAATCTCAATGGCAACACTCAGATCTGCTCTGAGTTACAGCACAATGGCACTAAATATACAGAACCAACTGATATTGCCAACATCCTGGCAGATAGGTTCAGCAATAACTTTACCCCCCTGTCATCCCCTAAAGGGCCCATCTCTATACCAGAAGAATGCAAAGTTCCTGTAATCATGGCTGCACAGGTAAAAAACACACTATCCAAAGCCAAGAACACAGCATCCATGGGACCTGATGACATCCCAGGCTGTGTTCTACATGAACTACAGAATGAACTGGCACCCCACCTAAGTACCATGTTCAGTCATAGCCTCACCTCAGGCTATGTGCCCACTGAATGGTGCACAGCGACAGTTATCCCACTCCACAAAGGTGGTGCCACCACAGACCCCGGAAACTACCACCCCATTAGCCTAACAAGCCTGGTCTGCAAGGCTATGGAACTTATCATCATGGAACTTATAAACAATGACATTGGTAATCTCCAAACTCAGGACCCCACCCAGTTCGGGTTTGTAAAAGGCAGATCATGTCTCCTAAACCTGATAGACATCTTTGAAGCAGTCACCAAAGCAGTAGATGAGGGTAAGGTGGTTCACACAGCCTATCTAGATCTCGCCAAGGCTTTCAACACCATCCCCCACTCTGGAATTATAGATAAACTCACTAAACTAGGTATAAATCCCTATGTCACAAGATGGGTTGCCAACTGGCTCACTGACAGAACCCACACTGTGAAAGTAGCAGACTCTAAATCCAACTTCAGACCATTGACAAGTGGAGTACCACAGGGTTCAGTCCTGGGTCCTCTCCTGTTTGGTATCTACTTCTCTGAAGTACAGGTCAACACAGAAGGTCTTTGGCTAATGAAGTTCGCAGATGACTGCAAACTAGGAGCCATAATCAAAACTTCAAAAGATGTGGACATCCTACAAAAGGGCCTCGCTGAGACAGATGCCTGGTGTCAAAGCCATGGCCTCAAGCTCAATGCCAAAAAGTGCATTGTCATCCCTTTTGGTAAAAACTCAGTACCCATGAACTACCACATAGGCGGTAGTCTACTTAACACTGAAAGTGTGATGAGACCTTGGGACACAGGTGGACAGTAGTCTCTCCTTTGATAATCACATCGCCACAGTAGACAGGAAATTCTTCTACGTGGCACACCTCATCACAAAAGGTTTCTCATCCAGGAAAAAAGAGGTCATTGTTCCCCTCTACTCATCACTCATTAGACCCATTATAGAGTACAATACCCCTTTTGGTATGTACCTCACAAGACATCTACAACAACTGGAAAGGCCACAGAAATACCTCACAAAGAGGATTACTGGTCTCAAACAGATACCCTATGCAGACCGTCTCAAAAAACTGCAGCTTTACTCCATTGCATATCGCCTACTCAGAGGCGATCGCTGCCTAACACACAAAGCTATGTCAAACCCAGAACTTTTAGACATGCTCCACTTAAAGAAATCCCAATCACTACGAGCTACACAGTCTAGGGATCTAAACCTTGTCACCACAATAAACAGATCATGCTGGAGGGATAGATTCCTGTCACAGAGACTTCCCATACTCTGGAACAAACTACCTATCTATTTCAAACAAAGCTCCTCATTAGCGCTCTCCAAGAAAAATCTTGATGACTGGATGGGACATAGGAAATTTACCCCAGGGATCACTTCTGTGGCTCTGCTCGACAGTGGCACAGGAAAAAAATTTTCTTGGGTGGCGAAAGCCAGGGTACCTTTGGATAGGCTTATATAGGCCCTAGGGCCAATAGCCTAGTACCTACCTATGAACCTAATTGATACCGATCTCTCTACAGAAACATATATTTCCAGATCTTGAGACCATCCTGTAGCATGCAACATACTTCAACCCATCTGATGTTCCCTATTACAGAATTACTACAACAACTTGGTGAATGCTTACCATGTTTACCGGAGGATGCCATTTTGTAACACAGCTTTGTAGTGGTAATGTTACCTAATCATTCAGTGATGTGATGTGCTGTTAACACACAAATAAGATGACGATGCTGTGTTGACTGCTGACATGTAAAATGTAGAATGTAAGAATGTCTAAATCTATAAATGGAGCACCAGAGTGCTGCATACCTCATAAAATGAAAACTTTTACTGGTTGCTCCATAAGCTGAGGTATACAGCATACACACATGGACACGCATCTGCACTCACACACATACATGCACACAAACACACACACACACACACACACACACACACACACACACACACACACACACACACACACACACACACACACACACAAGTTGCTGTATGCATGCATTTCTATCTGGTACAACAAATGCAAAGCAAGCCCTACTTTTATACACAAAGGTTGTTTATATCTATTAAAAAAATGACTGGAAATAAATGAAAATATGTCTGTGTCAAATTGCCTTTTTGGAATATTCAAGTGTGTGCATGTAAACAATGTAGATTTATTAACACTGGTTAATTTATTACTTTTAGAAAGAACAAGACCCACACTAGACTGGGTCATTTAGATTGAAATACTGTAGAAATTATTTACATGACAGCTTGTTTATCATACTGAGCACTT
Source organism: Protopterus annectens (assembly GCF_019279795.1). NCBI lineage: Eukaryota > Metazoa > Chordata > Ceratodontiformes > Protopteridae > Protopterus > Protopterus annectens. The sequence continues at coordinate 195,803,079 of NC_056748.1, read as the reverse complement.
AGTGTTGCTTAGATAAAAAATGGCTTGAAAAAACATGTTTATCAGCAGTTTATGCTATTAAAAAGAAAAATAAATGTAATACTTTGGCTAAGTGTAGCATAGTGTGCACACATTTTACTATGCTTGTGGTTTATGCTTTTCACTTTAATAAAGGATGACAGAGAAACGAGAGGGGGTGATTACAGTAATCATCTTTAACAATTTTAGATGCATATTCTAAGAGGTCAATCAGCACATCCTATGTGTGCTTAGGGTGAAGGAACTAGAGAGTCCTATGACACTGTACCTGATAGGCAGTCAAGCATCACTCTGTCCTCATTCAGCCTGGAGAGAGGTGCATATGTGTGTGTGACCATGGAATCATCTATGACCAAGACAATACCAGATGTACAGCCTCAGGCTTTCTACTGTAAAGGCTTTGGACTGCCAACTAAGTGACCCATGTGTGCTTTACAGAAATCCTTCATTTAGGTGGCCATTGCAGTTTAGACAGGGTTTTTTAAGTGCCTAGTGTAAGAAGGCTTATTTGTTTGTCTAGGAAATGATGGCCATGGCCGGCCTCCAAGGTTCGTAGATACTTGCATCGCTCACACATGGAATCATTTACAGAAAGAAAAAAATAGTTCAGTGATGATGAGGAACTTCTTGTTTTGTTTCAATGTTCCCATTCGTATCAGGATAGCAACTCACGCTGAGGTAAACTGTGACATCATGATATTTAGTGCCTGCTGCTGAAATAGGAAGCAATAATGGCAGCTAATAAAGTGAATCTGCATGAAGGATTTATACACTACAACACTGGGATGAACACTGAAGCAAAGCACTAGAGTTACAATTATATATGTAAAGTATCAATAAATGTCCATGTGGACAGTAGTCTCTCCTTTGATAATCACATCACCACAGTGGTCAGGAAATCCTTCTACGTGGTTCATCTCATCACAAAAGGATTCTCATCCAGAAAAAAAGAGGTCATTGTTCCCCTCTACTTATCACTCATTAGACCCATTATAGAGTACAACGCCCCTTTTGGTATGTACCTCACAAGACATCTCAACAACTGGAAATACCACAGCAATACCTCACAAAGGGGATTACTGGCCTCAAACAGATGCCCTGTGCAGATCGTCTCAAAAAACTACAGCTTTACTCCATCGCATATCACCTACTCAGGGGCGATCTCTGCCTAACATACAAAGCTATGTCAAACCCAGAGCTGTTGGACATGCTCCACTTAAAGAAATCCCAATCCCTCCAAGCTACACGCTCTAGGGACCTTAACCTTGTCACCACAGTAAACAGAACATGCTGGAGGGATAGATTCCTGTCCCAGAGACTTCCCATACTCTGGAACAGACTACCTATCTATGTCAAACAGAGCTCCTCATTAGCACTCTTCAAGAAAACTCTTGATGATTGGATGGGAGATGGGAAATTCACTGCGGGGATCACTTCTGTGGCTCTGCTCGACAGGGGCACAGGAAAATAATTTTCTTGGGTGGCGAAAGCCAGGGTACATTTTTTGGCTAGGCTTGTATGGGCCCTAGGGCGATAGCCTAGTACCTACCTATGAACCTATGAATGGTACAAAGGCCAGTAAAATTGGAGCAACAACTAATGAATATGGGAAGTAGCGACTACCAACTTGGCCTGATGCCACAGAGACAGCTTAGTATAACTGATCTGGCTCAGGTGCAATAACAATACATAGTACGAATGATTTGGCTTGAATGTCACCACAACAGCATAGCACAGAGAGCAGATGACCAGTCCTCTACAGCTATGGCTGAAATCAGGCTTGGAATAGCTGCAGTAGATAGCAATTGATTAGTGCAAAAGACAGCAAAGCCATGTGCAATAAGTAATGATTTCTCCATGACAGTGGTTATAAATTGACATGGATGCCACAACCTCAGTTTTAGCAGAAATTTTCAGATGACAGTAATGATTAGTTTTAGGCTCAGAAAGCCAACAGCTGTCAAAAGTAGTGAAAGACAAAATAAACAGTATGCATACAGAAAGAAGGAAATCGACTCTGAGTGATATGGCTCTCTGTAAGTGACCTTAGGTGGACAGAACTGTACTTGTGCATCTGTAAATGTACACAACTGCCCTTAGTCATGCACAGAACTGTGTGGACGTGCAGTCGGATACCCCTTTCTTCTCTTCTTAGTACAGAAAATACTAAGTACATGATAGAGCTGACACCACTTCAAAGGATTTTGACAAAACCAAATGGTGCAAACATTTAGTGCTGTCCTAAGTAGCTCTCAGAAGTCCACAACCCTGCTACAGAACATGCAGTGTTTTTGAGATGCAGAGGAGTATGGTCCTTAGGTAAAGCCAGACTAAGTATCCTCAAGTGTCTTTCTGTAATTGCAGCAAAGCAGAGTAGAACAATGATGTCCACAGACACCCTGAGTTTAATGAAGAAACCAAAGCACATGGGACACTCAGACAACACATTGTCTTTATGAGTAACAAATTCTGCCCATAAAAATAGCAGCAAACCCTACTGTTACAAAGATATAGCTTGCTAAACTAAATGCTGAAATCCACCACAGCTCAAAGAATACAGAAGAGTATTTAAAACAACACTACTACACTCTCATTTATGTACAAAAATAGAAAGCAGGAACTTGTGAGATACAGTGAAGTTTGATTCTGAGGTCAAGTCTGATTAGGTATCCTCAGGTCTCATCATGTAGATGGATCCCAGTGGAGTAGAGCTTTTTCAGGAGATTCTGGCCATTAAAGCAATCGAGGATGTCTGAGTGAGAGAAAGAAAAAGAAACGCATAAGAAGATACTCACCAAAAGAAGAAAGGGAACCTGAACAAACTCCTGTGTTTCGCTTTGCATAGTCAAAACAGAGGGCTAGTCAAAGAGTATCAGATATGTGTAGAGGAAGAATCTATTGAATAAAGGTAAGGGAACTGAAAAAAAAACAAATCAAAAGAAGTCCACTGGCATGAGTTGTTGTTTGTACAAGAAAGGTTAGGTGAAGAAACACCTAGACCTGTACCCCTAGGTGCAGATGTTATACATTCCATTTCGCATAAATTACTGATAAATGAGATATGGGAACAAACCAATTTCTTCTGGGACATATTCAGGGAAGAGTCATGTAGTAATAGCTATGGGATTTAGGATGGTAGTGAAAGGTTAGTGTGGTGGGGATGGAAGGGTTAAATTGTGAGGGTGGGAGGTTTGGGAGGAAATGAGGTAAGTGCAAGGTGGGGCTTAACTGTTTTTGTGTAACTGCGTAAGGGATGAGATTTAGGTGTGAACTTACTACATGCCCTCCCACCCTTTCTTAGGAACATTGGGGATTGTGTGATTATTTTACAGGTTGTTGTTGAGGTAGAGAAGAGGGGCAGGCTTGTACTTCTTCTGTTTCCCCTCTGTTGTTGGATGTTTAATTCAATGAGTTGGAGAATGTAAGTAAGTGATGGGACATTGTTTGATAAGTAAATAAGCCAGCAGAGATGAGGAGGCTGCTTCATAAGTAAAAATAAGTGAGTGGAAGTGAGAACAGTTCTTATTTGGTTAGGGTGAGTGGCATTACGCTGCCCTAGTAAATGGTTATATGGAGGTAAGTAAGTGAGCAGAGGTGAGGACATTGCTTAATAACTAAAATAAGTGAGTGGAGGTGAGGACAATTCTTATTTGGTTAGGATGAGTGGGATTACACTGCCCTAGTAAATAATTATATGGATGTTCATTCTGTGATAAACAAATTAAAATATTGCCCAATAAAGTTATGTTTATGTAAGTGTAATAAGGATCATCAAATGTCATTTGGTGTGGTGTATTTATCTGAAGGGGGCCGGGGCAAACATTTTCATGACTTGGCAGATTTGTAGAAAAGCAATAAAAACGTTAAGAGTGTACTGTGGGAGGATGATGCATTAAGAATTGCCAAATAAAACATAGACAAAATAGGAAAAACAAATGAAAGGGTTAGCCCTATCTCACATTTTGAGTGCAAAATGGCTTGCTGTGTAGTGTCAACAAAGGCCAAGAAGAAATATTACATTAGCTTTTAATTACAAAATTGTTTTAGAACACTTGAGAAGAAATGGCACACAGACACATCTTTGAAGGACAGTTAGGGATGGAGAAAAACAAGCTAGATTTCAAACTAGATTTTACTGATCAGGTTCAAAATAAAGAACAACATTATAAACTTCTATGCAGCTTGCCCAGAATTTCTAAAGATAGCACAACATCCCTGGTTTAGAATTTCACTGAAAAGTGATGTCTCATATGCTAGGCTAGACATGGATCTTGTAGGTCTGTTAGTAAGATCTAGTCATGCCTATAATACATTCTAGTGATCAACTACTATGTCACTATGCTTCCTTAAGCAGTATCCCTGCAAAAAGTCCAGCCACAATAGAATTAATGTTTTTAGTATTAGTCTCCCCTGGTGCATCAGTCCTCATAAAATACTCACAACACAAAGAACTGTATTCATATCTGGGCAATGCACCAGCTTTGAAACAGTAACAGATACAGTGTGACACCCTCAGACAACTGGGAGTGTTTTAATAAAACACTGAAGTCTATGCTAAAGAAGGCTGTAAGATCAGGTTTCATTTAAATATATTTTGTTAGATAAAAATACAGTATTCTCTTTGCATAAGTCTAGAAATGCAGCCATATGAATGCAGGCCTTCAAAGTGTGCATACAATTTTATTAAATGTACTTTAAGTCAAGAATACTGAGAATAACAATAATCATATAGAATATTATATCCATAAAGTAGCAGAAAGTATTGTAAGAACTAAGCCTACACAGGACTGGAGAATGGAGATTCTGCTAATAGGGATGACTGCAGTTAGGAATATAGACAATAGGCAAGAGGGGGATGGAATTTACTGGAGAAAACTGGCAAAGGAGCCAAGGTATTGTGAGCAAATAACTAGAAAGGGAAAGATAACAGAATGGGAAGATGCCAAGAATTTATTTGGGCTGCAGGTTAGAGACTGTCTTCCCTATCAGGGAATGGTATCAGAGTATAGGCAAAGAGAGAAATAGGGGGCTTCTAAATGAAATACCAACACAGGTAGAGGTTTTAGTAGAATCTAGAGCAGAAGCTGCCATTAAAAAAAGAATAATATGTAGAGAATATAAAATATTGTATGATTACTATAAGAATCAATTAGATGAGGTTAGAAAGGCTTGGGAAGAGAAACTAGATAAGCAATTCACAATTAAACAATGGGAGGATATAAGAATGTCTCCCAAATATGCAACAAAATCTAGAAGATTTAGGATTTTTGCCAGGAAAAGTTTACATAGATAGTTCTATACCCTAAGCAGACTCCAGAGAGTTTTTCATCAGGCAGACACCAAATGTTGGAGGTGTGTCGGGCATGAAAGAGGTAATTGGGTACATATTTTCTGGGAGTACAGAGAACAGGAGGACTTTAAGGATTCCATGCAGGATGCACTGTCAAAGGTGCTGGGTGGGCAGATTGGGCTGACGAGGGAGATGATTTTTCCAAGCTATGAATCAATACAGAATTGTTTAAATATGGTAAAGCCTTCTTGTGCTAATAATGATGGCTGCCAAAAAAGCAATTACTAGTAAATGGAAATCAAAATCTAAAACACTTATACTAGAAGTAGTGAATATAGTAACAGAGATAAAACAAATGGAATTGGGATCTTTAGAAAAGGATAGGAGCAAATTACATAGGAAAAATGGGAATTGTGGGAACAATACACACAAGGGAGGACTGAAGTTTACAAGGTAGCAGGACTTAAAATGATCTGTGTAATGTCGGACTGAAAAGATTGGGTAGATTATAAGTGATGTATAATATTTGCAACTGAAAGTGTGTCAGCATGGTTTGTGATGTAAAATGCTTGCAACTAGGATTGTGTCTGTGTGGTTTGGTTTCATTTATATAAATGTATGATTGCCTATGTAGTAAGTGATTGTTTTATAAAGATGTTTCTTGTTTTTTTAAAACAAAGGCAGGAATTGAATAATTTATGTAATGTTGCTTAGGTTATATAATATATAGCAATATATGTGAAGTATAATGTTTATGTTAATTATAGTTTGATTACTCTTATATGAATGTAAATTTGCCTATGTCACAAACGATAATTCAGTAAAGGTGTTAAAAAAAGAACAGAATGTGCAGTACATTGAGTACAAACACCTTTTGTTTGTATGATACAAGGTTGGGAACCATGGTTAAGGAGGCATGTAGAAATTTACAGGTATTTGATATTATTAGAAAATACTTCAGACGCAGTTAGTTAAGTTAGTACATTTGGATTGATATGCAGAAAGTCATTGCAATGCAGTCTTCAGAAGACTGGTACAGACACTCAAGAGTAAGTACAGAAGTCAGGTCAAATATCCAGCATTCCAGAATATTAATGATATTATTCAGGAGGACAGGAATATGAATGCAGAAACTACGGACATAATTATCAGCACTGTGATCGAAAACAGTAATTATCGCATTCTGAGTACAAAATTTACAGACAGTATAATAAGTGCAGAAGCTAATAAGATTTTTTCTGATACTGTTGATATCTACCTCCACTCTACATAAGAAAATATTCTTAACCAAACTACAGTGTATGCAGACTTTATTCTGAAAGGTGCATGAAAATGTGGCGCATAAAGGAGAGCCTGTCACCTGTTCAGCACAAGTTTGGGTAATTAACAGATAAAGACACTCATCCCAGTCTCACCCCAGTTTCTTCCAGTTATTTTCAGCTCATTTAAGTAGTCTACATTCATATCAGTTCTTACAATGGTGAGCCACCATCAATTGAGGGGGGTGGGGCAATATTTGCAGTTAAAGTAAGTTTCAAAACCCTACAGCATACTTGCATTTCTATCAGCAGTCAGACTTTGTGTATTTTACAGGGCAGCAGTTCTCCATCTTAACATTAATTCAGAAAATTTACAGTAAATTCTCAAACAACTTCAGAATCTCCAAAACAGCAGTGTAGAGGACATTATTCACTTAACAGCAATGTATCACAAAACTTAATTTCCAAAGCAGACAACAAACTTTCAAGTTTCCAGTGTGATATCACAGATTCAAGGTAATCCTTACAAGAGAAAGTTTGAAAAAGCTACAAAATGCCAGGTCACATTTTTCAAGCCACTTCAACTTTACTAATCTGAACATTCATTTTATTATAATGCATTTTTTAGCTAAAACAGCCAGTACATCTGAGAAAGGTTTAAACACATCATCAGTAAATGTAAATGGTATAAATATGTCAAAAAGTACTTCTACAATAAAGGCAGCATTAAATGTATGGTTTAAAGTTAAAAATTAGGAGTACAGTCTAAAAAACTATGTTCCAAAAATGTTAATTTAGATTTCAACGTTACTAGTTTAGGAATGTTAAATACCCGCGGTGGTGGTGCTGTGGTAGCATTGTCACCTCACAGTAAGACATTGTCGGGTTCGATTCTCAGCTAGAGCGTCTTCTGCGTAGAGACATGCGTGAATGGGCGTACCTTCGTTGAAGGTTGTGCATCAGGGCTGGTAACTCGGCACATAAAAATCAACTACCAATCATTAGCGGACCGGAGATCCACTGTGGCGACCCCTAACCAGGAAACGCTGAAAGACACAACAACAACAACAACTAGTTTAGGAATGTTAAATCTTTCTAGATGCAAAAGGTTTAAATCACAGAAGCAGACTGTAATAAGTAGGGCGATGAACACACTTTCCCATGACTTGCAGAATGAGTCAGCTTCTGTAAATATGGTTTCAGACTTAAATAACTTAAGTTGCTGTTTACAGTGTTCAGAAATCAGTGCAAATGCTACAATACATGTATTTCAAACTACAGACATAAACACAGTCAGTGTATGCAACATGCAAATTACCAGACCAAACCAAATTACTTTTGCAGTCATTCCAGTTTCTTCCAGTTAATTAGAGCTTATTCCAGTATTCTACAGTCATATCAATTCTTACAAACGCCATAGAACAAGATGTTAAGAACTCAGATGAGTTACTTCTCTGTCTGCTATTATGCTATAAAATTGCCTTCACCTGGGTTTATGCCATTCAACTTACTGTACAGTAAACATCCACAAGGCTTTATGAACACAGCAAAGGATACTTGAGTGGATGAGTAATCTCTATTAAAAAATTACATAGATTCTGATTTAAAATTACAAAATGGGATTAAAAATGTATCACATTGTCAAGCAACATACACAAGTGACACAAAAAAAGCAGCTGTGGGAGTACAATAGGGATGTCAGAGTACTGAATTGTAAACACTGGACAAAGTATGATGATTAGTTCAAGCTGATGAAAGTAATATTTTAGGGAAGTCACAAGGACCCTTTCAGGTGGGAGACAAGCTGAATGAAGTACACTGCAAATAATAAGAGAGAAAAAAAGCAGATATATGATATAAATATGCTAAAACCATGGAGGGAAGCTGAAGCTTCTGTAGTTAGCTTGGGACTGACATAAAAACCAGCAGTACACTATAATCAAATCTACTCCTACTTTTCAGCTTGAAACATTGTTTAAAACCCCATAAGTAAGAAGTAAAGGAATTTTTACTGAGAAATAAAAAAGGTCTTTTCTGAGCAGCATGGCAGAACAAATTTAATACAATATCACACTGAACCTGCATCAACTAAACCTATATAAGATATGAGACTCCCCAAAAAAGTAATAAGCGATGCAGTAAAAAAAAACAAAATGCGCAAACTTGGAGCTACTGATGAGTCCTAAACTCAGTGGTATAGTCTGTGTTAGTCACTAAGCAGAATTTCAAATGATAATCAGATATCTAGTTTTGACATCTATCCAATGTTGAAAAATAATGAGTTCACCTTGGATTTGATCAAGGGCTACTGACAGAGTTTACAATCCCCTGAAGTCAAAGAGAAAATGGCACTGTCCACCACTGAAGGTCTTTTTCATTATGTTGTCTTACTCTTTGGATTTTAAGGAATACTAGAATACTTTTCACTTTTCAAAGGCTGAAGGATAAAGTTCTGACTTTTCAAACCAGCTGTTCTACCCCATACTTTGAAGATATGGTAATGTGTTTAGAAGTTTGGGAAATACATTTATTTAAAGTAAAGTCATGCTGAACTCTTTAAATTAAACAGGACACTTAGTGCAGCAAAAAGGAAGCTTTCTATGACAGTAGCCAGAGGAAATTAGACCTTAAATAGAAAATTGCTAAGCACTGGCTTTTAACCAATACAGAACAACAAGTGAAAGTATTTTTTAGGTCCAGTGACCTATTATGTAAAATTTCTACTTAACTTTATTACTGTAGTCTATCCTTTGACAGGTCTTACAAAAAGGTAACTCACCTATCCAGATAAGGTGGATGATAGCAGCAGATGAGGGTCTTAACCGATTGAAGGCTCTATTACATTCATAGCTAGTCTTAGTGTCCCCTGACTTCGATAATACCTCTGTTGTATTCACTGATGCATCTTGATTAGGATTAGAACATGTGCTATCACAGGAAGTAGTTGGAAAGATGAGATATTCTGACACAGAGTGAGAGCCTCTCACTAACATCCCTGCAATATTACCTATTAGGATGCATAGATATTGTGTAACACTTGAAAGGCAATGATTAAAAGAAGGGATGAAAGTCCACAACATTGGATACATCTGCTTCTAATGGAGACAGATTTTGACCAAGACTGGAGACTTGCATGTTTACCAGAAGCCTACCTGCGGATTTACTTGTGAGTTCCAAGAATATAATTCTAGGTGTGAAAAGGAACCTGATCAGAGTTTTAATACCTGCAAACTATAAGGAAGTTTGTCATTTCATTAAAACATTTTAAAACAGTTCTAATAAGCCTAGAAACAGAATGCAAACAAATAGTGTACTTTTTTCCCACTGAAGATGAAATGTATATTTCGATCATGGTTTGTAAATAAACTGCACTTATCTTGCAGTTACTGTGTGGTATTCATAGTCATCACATGGACTTGATAAGGCTATCCACTCTGTCTGCCACAATTCATAGAGGCAATTTATACTTACTCACACTGCAAATGTGCATATGCAAATGAGTGCATAATGGCATGTAAAAGAATGATGTAAACAGTTATTCTAACTAAACATTATCTTGCATATTTGTGATACATAGTGACTTTTTCCTGATTTTCCGCACCATCCACAGATAAGTTATATAAACAGGAGTCCTGCTAATCCTATTTACTTTGCTGTCCATAAAAATGCTGTCACTTGTTGTCAGCCTTGCTATTTTTAGGTATGAGCTACTTGTCTTGGCTGAGGATACTCATTTTAGTCCATAATTTTCTCATTACTGTGTTTCTATGAAAACTTGTATATTATTACGTTTAAGCTGTAGGTAACTGCCAGCTCCTCCACCTTAGAAGCGGGTGCTAACTCTAACCTTACCACTGGCCCTTCCCCAAACAGTAACCTTATACCTTACCTTAAAAAAAAAAAAACTTCCCATGATATTGCCACTGCATAAGACACACTCAGGTACACAAGCACACACTGAAAACATCATTATCTATTCTTACCTAACTCTGACCCTCACCTTACAATACTCATACACGACCACACAAACAAGCAACACATATCCCTGACCCTAATCATAATTCTAACTCCCAAACATATGCAAAACACTATCACTCCCTCCATGCCTCACTGCCCAGACTATTTTGTAACAGATGAAACATAGACATGGCACTTTGACTGCTTGGTGATCCATATATTCGATTTAAAGCACCATTCTAATACTCATTGATCAAATGGACATTCGATGAAGTGCACAGAATCATTTATAACATATACATTTGTTTCCATAGTTCTATGAGGTTTTATGGAGTACTATTACAACAATAAAATGCATACAGTTGAAAAGTGTCCCAAACACCACTTATTTTTTTTTTTGTACAACTTATTCCCTTTGGCGTTAAATATTGACCTGTGTTAGTGAAGGTTAATCCGTAAGTAAAAAAAAATATATATATCACAGTAAAATAAAATAAAATGTGCTAGAAATGGCAGCAGGCACTAGAAAGTTTAGTGTTGTTGTCTTTTGGCTTTTCCCGGTTAGGGGTCACCACAGCAGAACTCTGGTCCTCTACTGATTGGCAGTAGATTTTGACGAATGTCGAGGTGCCAGCTCGACTTTCAACCTTCAACAAAGGCACGCCCATTTATGCATGTCTTTTGAATGCCCATCCAACCATGGGGAGGACATGCAGACTCCACACAAAAGGCACTCCCCACACTCCAGCCGAGAATGGAACGGGAGAATCTCGTGCTGTGAGGCAACAATGCTACCGCTGTACCACCGTGGTATAAACAATCAAATAAAACTTTAAGTGCTTTCGTAGTAATACTACTTCGTCAGACCACATAAAATAAGAATACAAGCCTAGTTTAAATATACATATCAATTAAATCATAAGCCAATAAGACGGGCTAGCACATTTTATTTTATTTTACTTTATTTTGTATATGTGTTGCTGGATAATCGTTTGGTATTTTGCTCTTTAAAAAAATGTCACACTTGACTGACAATAGGTCAAGGTCAAATGTGCCATACTCATCTCCTAAAGATAGGCTAGGTGATAGTGGAAGTGATTCTGATGGGGTGTTGTCATGAGAGCTGAATGGTGAGCTTGTCATTTCATGACCCACTGGATCCAGGTGATCCTGCTGATACTGATACGACAGTGCTGTAGGAACAGTATCAGGACATCCAATGCGAGGTTCTGTTAGGTGTATATGAACAGTGATGTGGCTTGTTATAAATCTGTTGTCCTTGTTCCCCCCAGACTAATTACAGTACATTCTTAAGAAGCAGTTGTAGTGTAATGTTATCTGCTCCCACATATCCAGCCAGTACCTCATTTGTCAGGACTGACTCCTAGTTGAGTCTGGTAAGTCCTAACTAGTGTAGGAATGGAGGCAGCTGCCCATACTTGATGTGTCACCATATTAGATATGGCATCACCTCTATTCTCTCCTATTTCAAAGTGGTGCTGAAAATCATTGCAGATAGTCTGGTGGACTCTGATCATATCCAGGTGATTCTTTGTGGCAGTGCTCTCAGCCCTAACAATGTCACAGCATATTTCCTGCTGGGCAGCCAAAGCTTGACATGTTTCCTGGGTTAGCACTAACAAGTCCCTGTGCTTAGCTTCCCTTTGTAAAGGTGTTACTGTGGACACTGTTACCTCTCAATGTCTGCCATCATTTTGAAAGTGTCGTCTAGGTTTGGAGATACTGGTGTGGGGGTCCATGTGTTTCTTGTACAAGTGTGAGTGTAATGTCAGCATGTGCTTGACTTCATGATGCACTGTGACGTCCTGCAGAGTTTGTACCATGTTGGGATGTGTGAGAACCTGACATTTAACTTGGGGACTGTGTACCACTTTTCTCAGTCTGCCTCATAAATGTAACTATGTTATCATCAACATCATCATCATCTTCAACAGCCATTTTGCTGCTATTCTCCAAATGCACTGGTATAGTGAAACAGTTTGCTGCTGCCGCCTGTAAAATCATTGGAAACCATTACTAATAAATAAATAGCATACACTACTGTTCTCTTATTTAGGAGGTGTGTTGGACACTTACTACAGACATTGCCTTTATTGTCAATCTATGCAGATGTGAAAGGTTTGCCTATTAATAGTAATTGTCACATGTTTAATGTAATCATTCCTTGACAGCATTCAGTTCTCTATATAAATATATTTCAATTGACCTTCCCAAATGGGCGAGTGTTGTTGCTGCTGCGGACATTGGTAATAGCCAGTGGCCACACTACCTCTGACTATTCCAGTCCCTCCATCTTCCATGTCATAGTCACCACCACAGATGGAGTGAAGGTATTCCTCATCTGGTGATAAAGGGACAATTGTTGGAGCCCCCAGCCCAGTAAAAGTACAGACAATTGCATTCTGCCTTGCCTTACTTCTAGCACATTCTATCATATAATTTGTCCTTTTCTTGCACTGTCTTGATGTCAGTCTCTGCCACCCACTACATTAATGTGCAGGACACTTGATTCTAGGTTTGTGTCATATCAACTTGTTTGGGTCTCCCTTTACCAAACAGACTTTTCCCATATATCCTAAGGGCTACTATAAGTGTACAGTTTTCCTCACAGCTGAAGTTCCCTTTTTTCTGCCTTGGTCCCTTGTTTTTGCCTCATTACTGTGCATGAGAAAAAGGCCACAGTCATACACAAAAAACTTGTGATGTAATCATCAGTCAAACAACGCAACAAAGAACATGTGTGCCTGCCATCCTGCTATAAAACAAGTTAGGTAACACAAATGCTATAATTATATACACATGCAAAATCTCAGTCCAGCCATGTAAACATGTGATGTACTACTGTCTACAGTATCATAAATACATTCACAGCAGTAAAGTAACCACTTCCTTAACAAATTCATCCCTCCCCTAACAACTACCATTTTCTTGCATTCATGCTGTCATTTTTCATACTAAAATCTTCAAGTAAGGACACATCCATGTTCAGCCAACAACACAGTCTTATTATTGTAGTGCTTCACATTTAAAACACATATGTTGGCACAATCACTAAATGGCACCCAAGTATGATTTTTCTCAGTGATCATTAATCACTTCCACTGCTGCTATAATAATTTTCCACTTACAAATGACAGTTTCGCACTGTTCACTAATGCAATGATAATAAGACCATCGTATCAGTAAAATAAGCAGTTCTTCAAAGTAACGCATTGATCTTACATTATTATGAAGAGCTTCATATTAAATTTCAATATTTTTATTATTTTTTTCTTACTTTATGAAGTCATCAATTGCTGCATAACTCGGGCAATCACAGCCTAATATGGCAGTTTTGAACTGTTTCACATAAACTCATGTCCATTTACATGTTTTATATGCAAATTAGGCCTTCACGCTTTCTCTATGACTCCCAAAAGATGCAAATGTGTATGACCAGTTATGGATATAAATCATTCTAAGCTGTTCATGAACATGGCCTTGGGTTCACGTGAACATTCTGTGGAAAGTGGAAGAATCCACAGCAGTCCTTATCAGTCCCCAGCATATCTCAGCAATGTGCAGATAGATACCCTCAGATATGAATATATTTTGAAAAAAAAGTGGAGTTATATATTTGACTGTCTACACAACAACAAAGTCTAATCTCTACCTAACTTCATATTGCACACATTCTCACGTAAAAAAAAAAATCAATATTCAATAAATGGACATACATAGGAATATGCATTTCTGCACCTGCTCACAAATAAATAAATAAATATATAAGTAAATAAACTTTTGCCACAAATAAATTGCATCCATGTGTAATACTTCAAAAAAGGTAGCTAAGGCAATCCCCAGCAATTGTAAGTAATACAAAGAAAAATGATGATTGCATACTATTTTAGTCACCATATATGAAATGTGAATGTATTCCTTAAAAAATATACATGTGACAAATGAGGTTTGGTTAATCCAAACTTGTCAGTAATTACAGTACCTGGTGTAATGCCCCTGCTGGTTAACTGGGTTTGCTTAAGATAATGTTGGACCCCAAAGGGGGCGGTTCCAAGCCTATTAACCACAGCCATGGCCATACTTTCTTTATTCTGATACTTACACATCTAATGATGGCATCACCTGAAGGCACAAGGCTGTGCTCTGAACTGGCCTGACCAAGAAGCCAAGATAATCGCCCACTTCTTGGGGAGTTATATCTGAATAAGATCCAGGCATGCACAAGAAGAAAAAGCGAGTTCAAAAAGATTGATATCTGGCAGGAGAAGGGTGAGCACCTGTCATCCCTGACAGTGATCATTAGCTCCAGCCACCAGTGCTGCCACAGGTATGATGACCTAGGGGAGCATAGGCCTGAACAGCTGGACATTGATCAGGAAGCAGTGATGTGCCTACATTTCCGTTGCAGTTTATATTTATCTGAGCTAGCCTCCAGAGGAAGCCATAGACAGACAACAAATCTACCCTTCCATGCAACCAATTAGTGATCCAACAATTACTCCATTCAGTGCCACTCCCTCCTCCTCCAGTGGCACCACAAACATCCAACCCTGCAAATTAACCTTGGCTTTCCTGAGTCATAGTGAGGGATACATCCCCTTTTTAACTAAATGTTATGAATTTTAAAATAAAGGGGAAAAACAGGACACAGGAAATCTTAACTCAAATGAAACGGACAAGAAGCATAAATTATAACAGATGGAATATCTATATATACTGTCACCATGCTCACTACACATTATACACAACCTGCAACATTTCTTCTAAATTTTACAGAAGGATCATGTCCATATCTGAAAAGACTCCAGTATTGTCTGCTTGCTATGATTGTGCAAGGTGCAGGGTGCAAAAGGCAGGTTCAACATAAACCACAGAAAGTGTCCCAAAGACGTTTCCACTCTTCTGGGATGGTGTCAAGAGTAGTTAAATTCTTATATAAATACATGACTGTATACAAATACTGCCTTACAAATTGGTGAAATTCCCAGATAACAGCAAGACATGTGGATTATTAACCCTTAGCACAGAACAGAATAATTGTACTACACTAGACAACACCCATTTAGCCCTTATATAACTCACTCTAAAATTACTAGTTGGAGGGTACACTCCCAATAGCCAAAACTTCAAGTCGCTTTCTATGGAAATCCCCAATGACTTGAAAACCAATTCCTGCATCATTCTCCAGCACTTATGAATATTGTGCCATCCCCAAAACCTATGAAGGTTGCTTTCCCGAGTCTGAGTGCATTTCCAACAAACCATATACTCCAAACCCAATTGTCTACTATACCACGCAATGGTTAAATACCACCTAAATAGGAGCCTGAGTTGCTGATCCCTATAAAATGGCTATTTGCCAAACTTCTTTCCACTCTATGTCCATTAAATATATACCCTATTGAGACTTCCATCCACATTCCATTAGTCTCCTAAGTGCCCGCACCTAATTTTCCCATAAATTGTTATAACCAAACCTTTCATGCCCCTACTTCTGTTATTGCATTGACTCTGGGTACACTTCTGCCCTTCACCTCTAGATGTAGGATCACCCATACGTGTTTAGGTTACACAAAAGTTAGCCAGGCTTGGTCATGCAACTTGTACCTCTCCCCAACGATATGAACGCCTACAAATTCCTTTTTCTGTAGATGCTCATGCAATTGATTCCAGACACATAGACTCCAAGCTTCCCAAAAGGCCTCCATCCCTTTGAAGGATGCAGATGGAAAGTTCAGACAACGTTTAAAGATGTATCTCACAATTTGTGACAGTTGAGAGGCATGCACTGCCTCTATGTTAAGAATGGAAGCTATTTTTTTAATTTAAAATAAACTACTAAAAACATATTCCCTCCATCTGCAAAGATACTATCCTAAAATGACACTAGAAGACGGAATACATAAACAAGCAGTTGAGCATAGGTCCACTATGGCATCTGTACCCAAGGTTATTGTTTGTTACTGTAGGGAGAATAATAGCAAATATTAGAGCTTTTTATATTTTACTTATCAGAACCATACGGGAATATGAGATGAGAAGCTGGTATAAGAACACTCAGATACCCAAGTGAGAACTCAGCATTTTTTGTTTTAATTTTCAGTATGCTATTCATATATTACATTATTTATAAACATAAAATATAGCAAAGGGAGTAGCTCTTGTATAAAGTACAATCACTTCCATATTTTATCAGATAATATTTACGATAAAGTGCACGTATACAAGCTGGGCAACCATTATTTATCAAACACTAAAGAGTTCTATTAAGACCTCAGATGCTTTGCACAAACAAGTCCTTACAAAATACATTTGATGTATAGGTAGCACAATACAAAAGCCAAGAGGTATAAAAGTGAAGTGATCTCAAGTGCTTCTGTTTTCTTTCAGAATCTTAAAATATGTTTCTTCAACAACTCCTCTTATAAGTACTTATTATAATGGATACACTAAGTTAATGAATACCTTAATTTTAATGTCAGACCAGTCGAAATATTACACTGTTGTCCCACACTGAAAAGATAATTAACAGTTTTAAATGTACTTCTTTATAGACCAGTTAGTTAGATAAATTCTTAATTTTGAGAAGAACTGCTAACTGAAGGGCTATTTTTACCATTAACCTTCTCCAGACACATACTAGCAGATAACATTTAATAGCCAGACAGTCTATGCCCCAGGATTTGTTTGAGCGTGATTAATAAAAGAACATATGTTTGGTAGTTTTTCTGGACACAAAAAGTAATTAAGGAACAGCTTTTCCCCACTGAAGATAATTTGCTAGAAATACATTTTTTTCATATTTGTTATATCTGTTCCAATAATACTTAACTAGCAGGAGGAGGTGTTGATTTTACGTAAAACAGCTAAACATTTTATGTATCTGCATTAATACGGTTTTCTTAATTCCTGTGTTCCTGCTGCCACTGATTTGGTCAGGCAGACTGAGATTATGGAATTGTCAGTCCTGTGTTCTTTATAAATGTATTAATTAGCACCAAAACCTCCTTCTTATATACACAGAAATAAATGTGCACACATTTCAATCTGTTAGTCAGAAAATTCACCCATAGCTTCCATTAAGTGGAATTTAATTTAGAACAGGGTCTGTGCATTCACAGCAAACTGTTCATTATTTGTACTATAAGACCTTTCCAGGAAGACTGAATATCTTACAGTGAAAATGATGTAGTGTGTTCCTTAACATAGAGGGTGTTGACAATGATATTTTATGACAATGACTGGTATCCCATGAATGTTTCAGAAAATATATTTTTTTGTGAAAAAAATGAAACATTTATCAAATAAACTGTAGTAAGACAACTGTGATGCAGCACCCTCGATAATGCTGAATTCACATTCTAGTAAAGAATATTTTTATGCATGCATTTGATTGACCACAGCCTACTATGCATATGATTCTCAGGGAGGGTTCTGCTCCACTGCATTCAGGTTAGCAATTAGCATGAATTCTGTCTTCTGATCTACTGCTTATTTTTAGCATGGTGACAAAATGTAAGGCATTGTCGTAGTTCTTTATTACCACGGAATTGTTATATTAATTAGAATGCTAGTGTCTGCAACTGTTGCAGATGGACATCATTCAGTACTTGATGCAGAATTCACAGTCATAAAATCTTTCTTGAAATAAGGGGACCTCCTGTATGTTCTCACACAGTAAGTAGATGTTTACCCAGTATTGCATCTACAGACATTTACTGAAGGTGATATGGTTTTAGATTTTTACTGAGAGCTAAACTTCGTTGATCTAAGAAGCTTTGGCAAGGATCATTTTACAGCCTCAGGATAAGACATTCTTGTGATGAGTGCTGTAGAACATTCCGGAAGTGTGGGATGCTCACAGTCTGTGTCCTTTTATGAGAGTAGGGCCTCTGTGTTAGTTAAATACATGACTTCTCACAAACAGAATGTCTAGTACTAAGTAAAACTTCATTATCTGTGATCATCTGGCATTTGCTGCACTGCCTAAGGATACCGAGTCTTACAAGTCTGGCAACAGAAAGAAAACAAGGAGCATGACCCTCCATTTTAGTCCAATGATTTTGAGAATTAATTTGAATACACAGAGTCCTATATTCAGTTAGGTGAGATAGATATTTTACAATATAGAAAACAATAGTTGCACTAAGTAAGTAGTAAGTACTAAATATGCACTACTAATTCATACAGGAATTATGGAGAAATCCAAGCCAGTTTTGCTAAAGCAGAGCAGCTAAGGGTTATTACATCTAGTATGAGTACCCACTGGGCACACAGCAATTCATTGTCCAACTACAGGCAGCTGTCCATAATGCAGATGATACTAACAGCCCTAACCAGTAATGATTTAGAAAGGTTAGTTAGTACAAAGATATGACTCAAGACACTTGTATCTATGCAGTGTGTAGTTAAATATAGCTGTGTAATAAGCAACAAAGAGAAGCTGAAAACACTCAAACAAATACAAAACCTGTCTTGTAGTAGCTCATAGCAAATTAGCTCTAGGTCATGCAAACACTGACGATTTATAACAACACAGAAAAGCTGAAAACATTCAAATATGTCAACTGGTCAACAGCACAATGATACACTTCAAGGTTCTACACCAGTCAGAAGACTAGAAATAGCTAGGTACTTTCTTCACTCTGATTAGAGTACAAACCAAAGGGAATTCTTATCTGGAGTACTTAAAATTCACAAGAATTTGCACAGTCATTCTAAAACTCAGTATGACCATAAGATTATTTATCATGGAACTTGTAGGGATGACTATTTAGTCAAATCAAGTGAAAAATTATCATAAGTAAAACTATATTTTATATAATAATTAAAATATAATTTGAAGTTCATTTTGCAGTAATACTGAGCTTCCATAATTTAACAAAAACTGCATATAATCCCATGTCTTCTTGTGCCATGCGTTACAGTTTATACATCTAAAACTGACATAATCTAGAGTTATTAACCAATCTTTTCAGTCTATATAATATTTGCTTATAAGTTTTTCTATTGTGAAAATTGTTGTGGTTTTTAAACAATTAAACCAGTAAGTTAATAACATTTCTGTTTTATTACATATTTCATTGCATCAGAATCTTTAACAATGCGAGAAGTAGGATAAATTCAGGACATTTAGAAGCACCGTATGTGAATTACTTTTTTAAAATTGTTTTAATGCTGGTATATAATAGGAATATAATAAAAATGTTGGCAAATGCATAGAATCCGTAGCATTTTTTTATCGACTGTATCAGCCCTTTTCACTCTTTAAATTTTTTTTTCTATAAATTCCTGAAGAAAGTCTTGTTTTAATGATTTTATCTAACATAAATGAATTAGTTTGGATAATACTTAAGATAGCTGGTAACAACATCACCTTAATCAGGTCCAGGTTTAAATGCATTTTTTGCAGAAGATAGTCAGAAATTTGGATTTTGAAATTGTGCATCAAGTCTTCTTTTAAGGAAAAAGGAACAGGTACTATTACTTTAATGGACAATACTGCAGTTATATTGACAATTTTCACGTATACTGATACCAATGGAGTGTTTACAATGTATATAGTTGAAATACAAAATATCCCTGTGATTCAAATAGAAACCGGCATTTGCATTAATGGTTGTGGTAAAAAGGGACTGTTTCCACAATGCAAAATGTTGTTATTCAGAGACATATTAGCTGCAATTGCACCATTACCCTAAGTGTTGTTATGGTATGATTTCTGAGTTACCCTTGTACCTAGTGTCTGCCCCACCAAGGCTAAATGGTATTCATGCACAATTCGTAAATGTAATCCTCAGTGGCCAGTGTCCCCCTTCCAACCCAATGTTGCAGAATTTGCTTTTTGTTCTAGGGGAACATAGAGATATGACAGCCACCAACCCACAGATGCACACACACACACACACACACACACACACACACACACACACACACACACACACACACACACACACACACACACACACTGGACTACCTGTCCCTAAACTCCATGGCACTTACCTCTACCAAGATAAGTGAACATGAGTGACCAGGAGTGGCTGCATTAATTTACCCAGCTGTGCATTTATCTGAATTGCATGGCTACAGAAATGGCTTACTGCTGCAGTTGCAGGAGAGACCACATTATGAATTAGCATATGCCCCTCCCCAGAATGCCTCATTAGCATGTAACCCAGAAACTCAGGCAGCTCACTGTGGTGTCTTATATCATTGTGCTAAAGAACCTGTGATAGGTTTGTGAATGCAAAACATTACTACAAGGTATATACCTTTCTAAATTCAGCTCAATATATTAGTCTAGCAAATTTGTATTGATAGTAGAAAATAGAGTTGCATTTGTGAAGATAAATATGAACAAATTATTGCAGAAACTCAAAGGTAGTCTATTATTAGGGTGTCTACAAAGTGAAGTGGACACCACTATGGACCAAGAGGCTGATTATTCAACCTCTGTCAAAATATAAACAAATGAATAAATAATTTCATTAAATAAATGTAAATAAATAAATAAATAATAAATAAGTAGATAATAAGGAATTGTATTAACCTGTTATACTTAAAATATATTTATGGTTTTTCAGAACCTGACTCCTATTTTTGACTAATTATCCTTATGCTATAGTATTTTGGTAATGTGCTATGTTTTTTTATCTTAATAAGCTGATAATTTTGTTAAATTTAATAGATTTTTTTCTTTACTGCTTATCTGGCTGAATAGGCTATTTGATGATACATCTCCTCTCAGGATTCTTTTTTTTTCCTTTCTTTTGGAAATATTGAATATGTGTACTTTCCCCAAAAGCATGAGCTATCTGGAATGCAAGGAAGTTTCACATTTGGAGGGAGTGAGGCTACATTCTGGAAGCAGCTGTGCAAGTTCAGAAATCATGGTTATGCCCCTTCACCCATTTAGGTGAGGATGTGATCTTTGAAAGTGCCCATGTATGCAGTATATAACTTTGTGTTTAACTGCCTCTGCAACTTTTACTCATCACTTACAGTGATAAACACTGGTATCCCTGTAACTCCAAACGGCAGATGTCTAAGAATCTGTGAATGAAAGACTAAATAATGTATGCCTCCAGTCATAGAAGAAAGGTGCCTATCTATTTACCATTCATGATCCAGAACTAATTTATGACCTGTGAGTCAAGAGAACCAGCCGTAGGGAAAGGGTCCCATCTTACTCTTTTGGTAAAGTAGGTGATTTTCTCTGTGAAGAAATGGTTTCTTGCAGAACTCAGGAGGCATGTTGTGGCGATGATGTTCAGCTGGTCAATACATGTTCATGCATTACATGTAGAAAACCTTAGAGGCAATCTCAAATGCAAAAAAAAAAAAAAAAACAAAATGGTCAGCACTGATAAATGTGTGTGCTTGGAGCTGTAACCCCTTCTTTGTCTTTCAAACCTTTTGCAAAAGAAAAAAACATTTTTGCCAGTAGAGATAGCTAGTGGTCAAATGTAATAATCTGGGTAGGAAAATCAGAAAACTAAAAGTAAACACTACAGGGATGAAGAAAACAAAGGGTATCATGGTACTTTAGAGGTGCACTGAAAAGTTATTTAGATCATACTTTTCTTTTCTGCATTATATATTTATATATTTATGTATTTCTTTATTGATTTTGATAGAATGACACAGAATTCAGTATGTAAATAAAATAAAATTGCTAGGAAGGATTTAGCTATGCACTTGCTCTTACTTTAGAGTGTGCATAGTGTCTCCTCCTGTGCCCACTGGCATGGTGCATAAAGTAATTATCACAGGTTGCTACCTCCATGTCAACCTCCTATTACTCGTGAATATGTCCTATAAAATGTATAGCCACATAATACATAAGAGGTCAAATGTACTATTCTAGATTTCTCAAAAAAACACTAATCTCTACTTAACTGAAACTCTAGAAAAGAAGTGCTCATTGTTATTATCCTGACAACTACTGCACCCCACTCCTTTCTCACGTTGCTCGTTTGATGAACATCTGGGTAAATTTTATATACGCTTCAGCAAAAACAGCTTTCCCCTTCTTGATGACCTTAGCCTTATCTTGTATAGCAACCCAGAGCCCAGCTCAACAGTTTACTCAGTGTCTATGGCCTCTGTCAGCTAATGTCTCAACAGGATGCCGCAGGAAATGCCTCCATTCTTGAGTTTATCTTACGTATATCTGAAATGTGCAAGGATACAGTGGAAGTTTTAATAAGTACTGGTCAGTGTTGTCCTACTTACCACAGAAAGAGGCCAAACTCAGTGCTAATATAGGTACTAGGTGAGCTATCTCTACGCTGAACTAGCTGGCAATACATTGGTAACTATTCAGTTAAACCTAAATATTTCCTTTAATCTCACTTATGAATCTATATTCACCAATATTCTGCTGTTAGCACAGGCAATGTTTCTGCAGGTCTTAAAGATTCAGTCACCTATTTCAACTTGCTTCAACAGCTCACTCAGGACACCTCTACTGATGCAATGGTGATTTCATTTGCATTTAACCCTGCCAAGCAAATTATGAAATGTTGCTCATTTTTGCATCCAGATTTATCCAAAACACTAAAAAACAAATCTGTTATCTCACTCAGCCTAGATCAGTTCCTATTTTATGATTCTTACTCCCAGTCTCAGACAAAATAAAATAAATATATTCCATTAAAAACAAGGGTAGATAATGCTACAAGTAAAAAATCTCAGTATCTAACCTCATTTTTTCCACTGCAGGCACCATTATCAGAATCATTAAGTTGCTATACCCTGCATTTACATGTCTACCAAAAACTGAGTCACGCTCATCCTATACTAATATAAAGTTTAAACATTTGTGCATCTTTAATGTACATACAACTCTCAAAAATTTGAAATGGAAACCTGTTTAGTCAGTAAACCAGGGTGTAGTACCAGGATTATTCAATTCTAGCTTTCTTAAAGAAAATTGAATCCTATAAGAGCCAAACTATTATAAAATAAACACATCCCCTGAGTCACCCATTACAACAAATGTTGGCTTGGAAATATTTCAAAATAACTAACTTCTTAGTTTATACCTATAACTACATAAAAACCCTGATCATAAACAAACAAACAAAAAAGGAACACTACACGGACCAATAACAAGTCCATAAATAAAACCTGAAAAATCTTTTGTCCACAACTAACTCTTGTATTTCCCTCCTACTAAAACACATACCTCCTACTCTTTTCCAAATGGTACCATTGTAGAAATTGCAACAAGTCTTGCACCAATTTACTAACCTATCACATCTTTTTTTCCCATAGCAATTCCAACACCATTAAAAAAGAAAACCCAAGAGACATATGGTGAAATTATATTTCAGTGAAATTTAATACATTTGTCTCACTTTTATTAGAGTCTTCTTCAGAATTAAAATACACAGGACTACATAATCCCTTACACAGACATATACATCAGGAGAAGCATTACAGAGTCCTCAAAGCCCAATATCCTGAAGACCAAAATCCTGACAACTCAAAATTTTGAAAACTGAAAATCCTGAAAGCACACAGGATACCAACACTTATTATATTCCAGCACAAGTACATACAGAAACATATTACCTTTCAACTATATGCAGGGGGGTAAGCCCCCCTGCACCCTGCATGTGGGGGGCTGTGCCACCCACACCACCTGCTACTTAAATATAACAACTCTGAGATTGCACTTCAGTACATTAAGTGCAATCTTGGAGTTGATATATTTAAGTAGCAGGAGGTCGGGGGGCACAGGCCCCCCACATGGGATGTGCAGCCCTGGTTATACTTTGAGAAGAGTAATATGGTTTGTGTTTTATTTGTTTGTGTATGTAGTTGTGCTGGAGTATAGTAAGTGTTGGTATCCTATGTCTTTTCAGGATTTTGAACTTTCAGGATTTTGTCTCAGGATTTTGGGCTTTCAGGATTCTGTAGTGCTCCCACATCAGGTGATCTAGATCATTTCAACAATAAATCATATAACCTAACTTTTAAAGGTACACATCAAATAAAATACAGTATACATAGACTCATAAAATAGGTAGTAAACAAAAAATAATGTTATAGCTTGTCGGTCCTCATTTGTAAACACAGTTAATAGGTATGCCATCGTTTAAAGATGGGTATACCACAGAATTTAGTCTAAGTTGTCACAACAACTCAATGAATTCAGTCATGTTTTCCCAGTTTCCACAGTGTGCTGGATTACAAACTCATTCCAATATGAAAAGAATTACTCTTTTGAAACTGGTAAATTGTTGTACGTTTACTTAGGGCATTAGTAGAATATTTGATTTTGATACTATAATTGTGCTTATAGAATCTTTGTCTGAGTGATTCTATCTGTCCACCATTAAAAACTATTAAAAGAAATACAAGTGGCAAAATAAACAACAATTATAATGATCTACACAGCCAATAGTCATTTTATATCCTGGTACAGATATATTAATTGTGTCATTGGTAAATCTATACTGGCTGCAGCAACTACACTTGATCATTTTCCTGACATTACCTAAATAAGACATAGATTTATTGTAATTACATTACTTTTACATAACTGCAATTAGTTCCAAGCTTATCTTTAAGATTACTATTCCATGTATACACAAATAAAGGCTCAGCACCCAAAATGTATTTGGTGGGACCATTCTTGATGGTTAAATCCCAATTATGACATATTATATTTTTCAAATGCCTGTCATTTTTGTCAACATGACACCCTCATGCTGGGCTTTTGTTTTCCTGACTGAATCTGGTTGCTTTAAAATAGATTGAAAATCACTGTCCCTCAACTAAGTATTTCATTTACTAAATTATGAAATTGTGGATTGGTTCCTCGTGATTTCCTCTCTTCAAAAACAATGAAGGCAGAACATTTACTTCTTTCATGAATTTCTCCTCATCAAAAATTAGTCTAAAAAGCCTAATACATTGAATTTTGACAAAAAGCAGAATAAGTAGACTTTCTGTATAAATTACATTCAAACTGACCCATACTTATTTTTTAGAA
This sequence comes from Protopterus annectens, assembly GCF_019279795.1. Lineage (NCBI taxonomy): Eukaryota > Metazoa > Chordata > Ceratodontiformes > Protopteridae > Protopterus > Protopterus annectens. The sequence goes on along the minus strand of NC_056748.1, from coordinate 195,777,530 downwards.
ATACTGAAATCTAAAAAATAGATTTAGATTAATTATCACATTGAAATGTAAGTTTCAAAAGATTAAAAAATTCAGTTGTATCATTCAAATAAGTAAGACTTTTTTAATTCATGCTCATCACCACCCCACAGCAAAAAATACCATAGAAATATCATAAATACAATAATAGTTTGTGTTTAAATGGGCATTCAATACATTTCTCCCAGTACCGCATAACTATGTTTGCATAGACTGCTACACAATTTGCTCCCATGGCTACAGCACTTTTCTTGTGGAAATATTTTCCCTCAAAAAACATAAAATTGGTATTGAAGATGATTTCCATTGTATCATAAAGCTCAGATATCTGCATTTTCAAAAAGATGGGTTCATCACAATGGTTTCATGAAATCAAGACTAGTACCAAGGGGATACTACAAAAAAGATCTTTCACATTATCATTCACCATTAGGGTAAATTCATTAATATTTATACTTGTCAAACACACTAAAAAATACCACGAGTCTCTTGGAACATGATTGGCATCATGAAATAATATTTTTAAATTGACATTGAGCCATGTGGCCAGTCCTTCATTTATAGAACCATGTGAAGAGACAATTAGCCTGCTAGGTGGGTCAGACAAATCCTTGTGAATTTTTGGAATACCAAACACTGTCAGGGTTATGGGAAAATTTGGCCATAAGAATCTCATATAAATTTTGTCTATAAAAACCCTCTGACAATAATTTTTTCTAGACACATATTGATCCTTTGATTGTGCCTTCACCTGTGGCTGGCTACACAAATTGCTGCTTCTAAAACCATTTGGAAGTACAATGCTGATATAATTATACAAAGCTGATACTGTACTTGTGATCTGTTTCAGTTTCCCTTTTTTTCTCCCACCCTGCCATGCAGTTGTTGTGTTCTTAAAACTTGGTGGCTTTTGAGTTGCCCGCCTCTACTATAATTTCGATATTGAACATTCATCCCAGTCCCATTGCACCAGTTTATTCTATTTTTTACAGTGAGATCATTTAGGAAGGCCCACACCCTTAGTTTCTTAACCTTGAATTATCTTGTTATCTCCCTTCCTACTTTACTAAAAAAAAAAAAAAAAAAAAAAACACTTTTTCACCTGCTTTTACTGTTTTTGTGTCTCTTGTTTACTGCTTGTTCTTATAGTATTCAATTGCATTTATTCTGCTGTATTTATTACTGCTTGATAGTGTGATTAATTTGTAATCATTACTTAAAGTGTCTTAGTTTGGCTAAATGACTTGGACTTCAGGACAGTTGTTTTACAAAGAAGGTTTGTGGTCTGCACTCTTGTGGGAGGAGAGGGTTGCCTCTGTCCTGCTGAGCTGGAAATTGCTGGTTTTGTTATTTTATTATTTATTATTAAATATATTTAAATTGTTCGTTGTGGCTGATCTGTGTAGAGATATTTAAGTTTTGAGAGTACTTGCATATTTCTTTGGTGACACTTTGTGGGCTACTTCTAATAGCTTTGATTTTGGTCAAACTACCATTTGTGTTAATATTAATATTACACAGTAAGATTGGACACCCATTGTTAAGGACCTTATGGTAGCTGGCAGGAGTTACTGATGGAAATGAAAAATACATTATAGTCTTGGTAGAAGGCTCCATAGCTAGTAAACCTGTGCCAGCCTTTCCCAGGTGGGTGTGTGGGTGTAAATCAAACCTCATAGAGTGTATGTGTCAGCTACATGGACCGGGACACAAAGCACTAGTTGGACAGAGAAGGTGCTGGAGTTCTTGGCTTGGTTACTCAGCTGAGATCTCAACACTACAGATATGCCAGTGGGGAATCTTACTGGGGATCTTGAGGAAGGGAAAGAAACCAGTCCTGGACTGACTGTGGTCTGTGTGTGCTCTTAAGGGAAGTTGCACTTGATGCAGCTCTCTGCATCTGGAAATACTGTGTGTGTGCCTGTTATCCTTGCAGTGAATTTCATGCAGTTACCAGTGGTGAGGATCAAGGCTCCTTGATTACTGGTTGTCACATATTATCTGGTAGCAGTGGTGGGATATCCACATCCCATATTAATTGGCCAGCAGTAGAATGGATCACCACATCACATATTATGATTCAGTTTTGTGAATTATGAACTCCTGTAGCCTGTAAACAGGTGTTTGTACTCTCAAGCAGGCACACAGTAGGCATTCAGAGTTTCATATCACACTAGTTTTATTTATTTATTATTAGTTTAGTTAGTCAGGGAGAGTAGGCAAGGATGTCAGCTGAGGATGATGGCAAGCTGACAAGGAACCAGTTGGCTGAGATGTGTCAATCCGGCATTACTGCATAACCTTGAAAGTTTGAAATACCGAATTTCAAACTTTTGAGACTATATATAGCCAAAACCCCTAATTACCGAAAGACCAGAAGCGCAAAGTTCAAAATCCCGATCATCAGGAGTTTGACATTCATGCTTCTGGTGTTGCGGTATGGTGGAAGGTCAGGTAAGTATCTATGTTTAATTGTGTTGGTTAGGATTTAGTGTGTAAGTGTGTGTTGTGACTGTGATGTGTGTGTGCGCGAGGGGAATGTAGGTGTGTGGTGGTGTTCCATGTTTTCCTGTATGTAGTGCGACCTTGGAGTTAGAATATTTAAGTAGGGGCGGTGTGGGGGGCACAGCCCCCCACATGAGAGGTGGAGGGTGGCTTGCCCCCCTGCTTGTCTGTAGTTTAGGTTTGTGTGTTTGTGTTCAGGGGGATGGTGTGTTTATGTGTATGTGTGTGGTGTATGCTGAGGGTAGTTTTTGGTTGTTTGAATTTCGTGGTTTTGATGTTTTGGTATTTTAGTGTTTCAGGTACTTGATCTCGAGATTTTGGGTGTCAGTAGTTTGGGTTTTCAGGATTTAGCAGTGGTTCCACCAATTCAAAGGACTGGGGCATGCCAGCCTGACTAAAGGGAAAATAATTGCAACCTTAATCACAGCTGCATCACAGACCAGCAACCAGGAAGAAAACCAGACTGGCCTTAAGGATGTACAACTTTCAGAGAACTTAGCATCAGAGGACTTAAAATTCTGTCTGTAATTAAAGACACAAACTGGCGGCCAAATGTTTGGAACTAGAATCAGCAGAGAGACTGCGGAAAGACAAACAAATGGAGTAAGAATCAACTGAGAGACTATGATGTCTGGAAGCTGAAGGAAATGAGAGGCAGAGGCAACATGAAAAGGAGATGCTGACTCTTTGCCAGGGTCATGGAGGTTATGGGGAAGAAAATAACCAAACCCCAGAAGCAATAAAGGTCAGTAAATTTCTTCCAAAATTTACAGAGAATGATAATTTTGATAGTTTTATTCATATGTTTTAAAGGGTATGTAAAATGTGTAATGTTGACGAAGGGCTCTGGGTATGGTTCCTGACCTGCTTACTCCATGGTAAAGCTCTAACTGCTGTTTCTAAATTTTCTAATACTGATTTCTTAAATTATAATACAGTTAAAAATTGTCTATTGGAATGTATTAAGTTAACACCCAAAGCTTACAAAAAAATGTTTGTGGGCATAGCCGCAAGACAGATGAAAGTGTGTGTTATTGTACTGCTGAGTTAAGCACTTATTTTCACAGGTGTGTGAGTGGGTGTCAGGTCATCACTTTTGATGGGCTGACAGACCTTTTGTTGAGGGAACAAGCTCTTAGCAGTTTGCTTGAGGACTTGAGAATCTGGTTGGCAGACAGACAATGCAACAGCATAGATGAGTTGGGGAAATAAGGAGACATACACCTAGCAAGCAGGGCATCACTGCAGAGGAAAGGGATACAAAGTGCTGCACATGGGTATGATGGAACCCATAGCAGGAGGCCTAAACCACCCTGACAGAGTCTGCTACTAACACTAGTTCAGGTACATGGCCAGGATCAAGAGTTAAATGATTTAAATGCAACCAGTGGGGCCATGTAGCATATAGATGTCCACGGAGGCAAGGTGGGGAAAAAAAGTAGGGGAGCCAGCAAGTGGGAATGACAGAATGCCAATGGTAAGTTTTCTGGAGACAACAAGGATACCAAACTACCACAAGAGGTTATATCCTATCTTAGTAGATGGGAAACAGACACAGCCTCTGACCTACCATTGTGAAGTCTGCAATGGTTAAAGAGGAGCACTACTTTCCTTTGCAGTCTACTCGAGTCAGAGCTTTAGGAGGGTCCCCATTCCAAATACCTTTGGCTAGGGTGCACCTTGACTGGTAGGGTGAAAAAGAAAGCAAGCAAGTAGGTGTGTTTGAGGATATCCCTACACATTTCCTTTAGAGAATGATTTTGATAATGCAGTACCTTGTGTGCATGCAGTTACACTCAGTCAGGCTTGGAAACAGGCAAGTGGGTCTGGTAACCTGGGGGGGACCTAGACATACTGCACACTTGAAGCCAGGACTGGACATAATTCATAACTAAGGTTTGGGATGAATTACTACACCCAGAAAATGCTGTAATTATGTAACATTCTCTGGGACTGGCATTTCAGTGATTGCTGTTATCTTTGATGGATCTGGCAATAGCTCTGAACTTGTGAACATATGAACAAAGTAGTTGACTACTTTTATGTTTGAATTTACATTTCAAAGAATTTATCTTAAGGTTAACCTCATGTGCATGGTCTAGAACTTTCCTGAGACTTATGTTATGTTCCTTTTCTCCATTGCCCTCAACAATAATGTCATCAGCAATAACATCACAAGGATATCCAGCAAACATCTGTTCCATGGCATGCTGGAATACCTCACTGGCAGAACTGATTCCAAATGGCATTTTCAAAAACCTGTATCTCCAAAATGGTGTGCTGAATGCTGTTAATAAAGAAGATCTGTGATCCAGGGAAATCTGACAAAAGGAGTTCTTGCCATCCAAAACTGAGAAAACAGTCAGATTTGGCATTAATGCTGCTACGTCCTCTGCTGTGCACATTTGATGATGAAGATATTTAAGGGCTTTATTTAAGTCTGTAAGATTAATAAATATCCAAATGAAATCTGAGTTTTTCTTGTGGGCTGCCATACATAAGATACAATACAGTAAGCTCTGCCACAGGAGTAAGAACACCTAAATTTACCATTCTCTCTAATTCAGCTTCTACATTACTTTGCATTGTTACTGGGATCTTACATGCAGGTTCATTTCATTGTTCAGCTTCATGGAACATGTAACTGGAAGCTTACCAAGTTCATCTTTGAAGATGTCAGCATATTCTTCAAAGATAAAAGCTGTCATTCTCATTTGTATTTAGATGATGAACTTCTTAACTGAATGGAATCAGTCACATTCTTAGGATGCCTTTCAGGTCTAGTAATGACTGTACATCTCTTCTGACTACTGTACATAGAATTGCAAATCATAGGGCTTACCTGCAGAATGACACCAAAGAACTATTGTGCCATCTGTCTGAATTTCTTTGCTACCGTTAGCAACTAGTTTTGTGCTCCTTGTTGAGTCAAGGTTCTTTCCAGCATTTACTTTTGTATAAGCTTTTTCTGACATGACATTACAATTGGAGCCAGTGTCTACTTTAAATTCTACTAGTTTCCCATTAATTTGTACAGTGAAAAGTATTTCACTCTTCACTGACAAGTGAGAGTCCACTTTGCCAACTGTTTCATCGACCACAGAAAAACCATCAACATAAAGTTTTCATCACTGCTATCAGGATCTGCTATAGTCTCAATTCGATCCACTGTCATTGTCAGATAAATTTTATTATGAGTCTGTGTTGCTCTGCAAAACTTTTTGAAATGATTCCACTTTTTGTATTTGTGGCATTGTTGGCCATAGGTTAAGCACTTTTCTCAATTAGGTTTGTGACTGCCTCCACAACTGGGACAATTAACACTAGCAGGTGGTGCGTCATAGTTCCTCTGTTAGACTTATGAGGCTGTATTGTCTTTGTTGTTGCACACTGTCGAGATTTGCAGCACCAGATACAGCAAGCATGCTAGTATGTCCTTCCGTGAGTTCATGCATCTGGTAAATTTCAATAGCTTTGCTCAATGTTAATTCATTATCATATAGTAGAACTTTTCTTACCATGTCATTATCAATGCCCTATACAAGGTGGTCTTTTATTAAGTCATCTTGTAGATCTGCAAATTTACATGTCTTTGCTTTATATCTTAAGTCAATAACATATGCTTCCATGGTTTCATCAGGCTTTTGATTTCTCATATTGAATTTATGTCTCTCCATAGGTATATTCATCTGAGGGTTACACAGTTCTTGGAATTTACTCTTTAAGCATTCCGGATCTCAGCTTGAGCAATGACACGGCAGTTTTCTCCCTCTCCTGCATAAACAGCAGGTGCATATACAAAAGAATATTGTCACTCGATAGCCTCTGAGACTATCAAATTGAGAAGCATAACTGCTCATATGTGTGCATCTTTGAATGTGCAGCCACTATGAATATCTTATTCTTGTGCAAACACGTGCCAATTCTCTGCGGCATTGCCATCAAACACCAGCAGTTCGTAACTGCAAAATCCATCTGCCATGCCATCGATGTATATTCATTTACCTTTTGCACTTCACTCACTCATTACACTTGGACGATAGTTAGTTGGCATCCCACTTCTGACACCATGTTGAAATGACCAGAGGAGACAACCATTGCAAGTTATCAGTGGTTTATTGTGCAACCAGCATGAATCCATCTGCATGCACATTCAAGATTTACACATAACTATACTTGCTTAACACTGCCCTCCAAACCTGCTTCCTTAACTACAGTAGTTGTCAAGTCAAAAAATAAAGCATAGTCACTGTTCTACAGATGGGACATCTGTACAACTTTGGCAAATATAGGTCCTGGAAAAAAAATCAACAGCAAATAAACTACTCTGCATTTCTTGTTTTTTGTTACTGAAGTGACAAGACAGCTTCATATGTTTTCACTGCATGAATTGAAGTAAAAATTCAACTGCATCTTTAATGAACATGCCATGGATACCTTTGATTGTACAATTACCAATCCCCTTACCTTACTGCTTATTGTTTTTGCTCAACAATACTGTACGTACTTAAAAATGATGGGGCAACAAAGGCCCCAAGCCAGGAAAGTGTTTAAATATTTCTCTAATAAACTTAAAAAGTTGCTACAACAGCAGCCTTTGCATGAATAGGCATTTTTGAATAATAAAAAAAAAAAAACAGGAAACTTAAATGTATGGTATTATTGCTGACACTCATACCCGGTGATTTGTCTGAAAATCAAAATATCATCAGGGACAAGGCAAAACTATTATACAATATTAAGGACATTCTACAAAATCACGAAGAGTTGAGAGGCATGTCTCTTACAGTTGCAATACTACAGCTGTTAAACTCACCAAAGTATAACTGCATAGCAATAAATACATGCTTTATTTGGTTTTGAGAGGGGGGGTGGCACCTTACCCCATCAGTGTTGAGTGTTGTCACCTTTCAATCACCTACTTATAAATATTCCACTGTCTCACAACTATGTGGAAAAGATAAACACCCAATAATGGTAAAAAATACAAATGTAAGGTACAAACACTAATCTATTGCTCTCTTCTTCAGGTAACTATGACAGTCAGGAAACTATCATTTTTGAGTTGGAGGCCCAACCAGTCACATGTCACCCAGTTACAATATTAAGACTGTTTTCCAAGCACTTTCTTGGTTCATCAGAGCTTCAGTCACACTTGCTAAAGCATAATACTCTGAGTTGTCACTAGTATATGTGCTATTGCTATCTTCACACTATAACAGAGCTGTATTGCATGCACTGCCCATTCCCATGGCATACAGGAATGAGGGTCTGACTACAGCCAAGATGATCCATGTTCAAATAGTGACATAGGTGTCTGAGGGGCTGAACTGGGAAGGGTGAGCTTTACTGTATGAAGTAACTCCATAGTTGTTCTGAGGAGGGATGTTGTTAGTTCTATAACACTGGTGTCACCTGATGATGGCAGCTCTCTAGTAATAGCTGGATTGACTCATTTTATCAACATGGAGCTTTCCTCTGACAAGGTGAGTAAAAGGGGAGGGGTACTTAGGACCACGCTTTCTCATTCTCTTTATCAGACAGCACTTGTGAGCCAGCATCAGACCTGTGAAAGGGATGGATAAGCCACACCTCAGGACTTGAAGCTGGCCATTCTCAATCACATGACTCTTGGATAAGGCATTACATTGAGTTACATCATTCTGTCTTCCTGTTTACTGCCTTACTCTGTGAGTCACATTTTACTTTTTTGTGCTTTGGTGTCACACTTTTAATAGGACGTCTATGATTATTATTATTATTATTATTATTATTATTATTATTGTTATTATTATTACTATTATTATTATTATTATTATTATTATTATTATTACTATTATTATTGTTATTATTATTATTATCAGCTTCTATATGTGATGCATACTTTTATTAATTGTTATGATCTTCTGAAATACTCATTAAGTGAAGTGGTCTGCCCAAACCTTTGGCTTGCCCAAATTCGACTATTCCTTTAATTCAAGGAACACATGGTATAACAAAAGGCATACGGCTCTTTCTGGTATAATATTAGGCTTTTCTTGCAGTAATTGCTAGAACAGAAAGAACAATTCGGCAGAAGTGATTGTTTACCTTTCTGCCACTCACCAAACTGAGCACAACTGATATCAACACATTTAGAGATTGAAAGTGGTAACCTGTTAAGACATACCATAGAAAGGCAGTTACATGGCAGGCTCTTCCACTGGCCACTTATTGTGTTTTCTGTTGGGATCTTCCAGCACATCCTTCTATATGTATCTGCTCCTAACCTGAATGAGATCAAAACATGTACTCAATGCAGTAGCATTTTTTCTGTCAGTAGTAAACTTGAGCAAAGACTCACAGTCAAAAGAAGCCACGCTTTTTTGAACATTTACTTCATCTCTGAGAGATGTGGGAATATAATTATATTGCTGTTTAGCTGAACAAGTAGATTATATTTCTCCAAATTCTACTATTTACAACTAGCTGTCTTGAGACATTTTCACAAAAATAAAACTTCACAACCATGTTTTAAACTCACTTGAATTTTTATTTGTGGTCTTCTACCTGTGCAGTAACTTCATTATACTCTCAGCTGTGCTCCATTTATTGTTATTTCCTTAAACTGTTGACGACTTTTGCTTTCAAAATTAGGAACAAAACAATATAAATAAATAAATAATGAACTATCAAAATTAGGAGTACTTTCAATATGATGTAAGTATTAATCTTCAACTTTTATGAATAACTTTCAATTTCGGGGGGGGGTGGAAATGTTTCAGAAAAAAAAAGTGGTGCCCCACATCTCTCCTGTCATCCTAAACATAAACTAGCTATACAGATGTTGGTGAACTGTACACTCATTCTGTCATTGCTTTGGTGTGCTTCCTTCCTTTCTCCATCACCTTCAGTTTACATCATGTTTTCATCTGTCTTCACCTTTTTAGCCTTTATTTGACCATTTTCTTTTTTCCACTCTGTCGTTCCCGGTTTCTTCATCATACCCTTGCTGAAATGGGTCTATATCACATAGTCGAACCATTATTTTCGAAGTTACATAACTTCGACTACCTGAAAAAAAAAAAAAAAAGCACAACGGACAACAAAATAAACTGTTGTAAGCAAGGGCGCAAGCCCCCCTGCACTCCCCACACTCCCCGCTACTTAAATATACCAACTTCGAGATCGCACCAGATTGAAGTGGATGGAAACTATGGAGATTTCCATTCACTGGCTCGAACATTTACAAATTTGAACATATGATCTTGACCATATGTAGTTCGAACTTGTAAAAGATCAATGACATGATAGGAACCTGCTGAAACAACTTAGCAAGTGCATAACATGGTATAGCAATTGCATGACTTCTGTATTATAGAGTCTATTGTTCACTGTATTTCATAATAATGTTAGAAAAAATCTGAAAAAAATGTTTGCCAATTTCCCTCAAGTAACATTTCCTTATTATAAAACATTAAACAAATTAATAAATTACTTAAATGAAGATTTTGGAAAAAAACATTGGCAAGTGTTCATTATCGAAAATTAAGAACATTGTATATTTCCTTTCATGTATTATTGAGCAGAAGAATTACACATTGATCATAAAAGCAATAGCTAATTAATATCAGTATTAATTATTTAGTTTAGCTTTATATTATAATACTTATTACAATTATTAAACTGCAAAGAGAGTGGGTGCTCCTGTAAAGAAAGAAGACATCTACTTTGTGGGATATTGTTGGCATACAATTTTGTTTAAAGAGACAGACATTTACTTACAGTGTCATGTGGTTAAGAAAAGTACAGCTGTGTACACTTACCATAAATGTAGATGTTCGAGTGTATTCACTGTTGCAGTCATCACACTTCAGTTATCTGCCTGCTTGTAGCCCTCAGTCAGCCCGAATACCAGAGTCCTGGGATTTCTGCGTTGGATGCTGTCGCCGCTTCCATGACGTCAGGCCGTCAGGGGTTTAAAACATGCAGCCGATGCCATTACATCAGTTTTTCTTGCCCCAGATGTCAGGATCTCCCAAAATAGGAAGCAAATATATGGTGTGGAACACCTTCAGTAAAAAGTAAAGACCAGTGCTATAAGATATGGCCAAAAAAGAGGATAGGTAGAAAGTATAGATAAGTCAGGGGCCTGGAGGGAGGGTAACCAGGACTGCAACAGTGAATACACTCTAACATCTACATTTATGGTAAGTGTACACAACTGTACTATGTTCTTCATGTTTCACTGTTGCAGTCATCACACTTGGGTTGATTCCCAAAGCTGAGTAAGGGTGGAGGCAGTCAAGAAGTATTCAGGTCTGAAACTCGAATAACGAAAATTTCAGGTAGTGGCCGAACCGCACTTGCGAACTGCTTCTGCTTCAGGCTTCGCTTGGCAAGAAAAGCTGATGTAATGGCATCTTGCATTATACAGTTCAAATGTTAAATAAATAAATGAATAAATCATAAGTTAATTTTTTTACTTACCTTGATTTTCTTTTATAACCCTTTATGATGCTTTTGCGTCCCAGACCTGAACAAAAACAGTTCATAATGGCAAAGCCTATAATTTTGTAATATAAAGAAAATGTATATATATAATATAAATGGTCAATGTAATGCTTAGACATAATTCTCATCTTTTCACCTCCAGAATCATGGACAAATATAAAAATAATGAGAGACAAAGGTCTAAATGTGGGACATTTTTTAAATACTGGCATTAATTACTAAGAACATTGATTTCATAAGAGAGACTGATTTCATCTGCATTTTCATAAGTAAAAGTTGGTTGCATTTTAAAGGATTTTCATAATTTCTTGGCTTTAATCCACAATGCTTTATGAAGAAAAAAGTCACTGATCTTGAGATGAGACTATGTAAAAGATTGACACAGAATCAGAAGCACTTTTACTACAACTTGTATCAGTCAGAAAACAGTTTTCCATGCTCAGGTGGTCAGTGATTAAACCAGAGGAAAATATTAAGTATTGACATTGTTTGTGGGGGCCAGACTACCCCACTCCAATAAGTGGGAGCAAGTGACCCCCTCCTCTCCAAACACACCAACATGAAGAAAAGGGAACTCTATAAAAATAAATTAATCACTTCTGTCACACACTAGCAGTGATTTCCTATGCAAAATTGTAAGCAAGAAGTTAAACACGTGATCTGAACTTAAGCAGACAGACTCTTGTTTGTACTCAGGAGTTGGAAAGTTCAAAAATCAGAAGTGACTGAGCAGTGGGTATAATACGGGTTATGGGGATTGACTATATAGCAAGTGTAGCCTAAGCAATTGCAATCAGCTGATAGGGTTGTCTACTTCTCTTTCTCCCTATAGCTGTTTGAATCTGCTAGTTATTTGTGAACACTGTCAGGTAGGGTACTGTAGCACAGAATGAATATTTTGCTATTTATTAAAGTTTATTGCTAGACCCTGCATGTTTCTTGTCAGCGTTATACATTTTATGTCGCACACAATTAAGGCATTTCATGTACTGAAATTCAGTATTAGAATAGATAAATGTGAACTGAACATGTTTTGGTATTTGTTTTCTTTACTTGAATATGACTGATTACCAACAATTACTCACCAAAAATATTCTTACATACTACACAGCTCCTGAAAGTTCTCCTTTAGTGTCAAATTACAAATTCAGTTTGCATCACTCCCACTTGTGTCATGTCCATATCATTGTCTTATCAGCTAAAAACACACTTCCCACTAGATACATTTGCTTTTCTCTATATCACTACTGATTTCTAGCAGGATCTGGTGTCCTTTCCCATATAGAAACAATTGATTATTTTAAGTCTGTGTAGATTTAAGGCCTACAATGGTGATCTATGGCTATATACAACCTGACACTTATAACGCTGCACTGACAGCTTCCATGGTGCTATTACTTTGAAAGTTGAAATGCATTTATTGGACATTTTATTTAAGATTTTTTTGGTGATTTCTTTGTATGACTTTACAGCCAAATTACAGCTAGCATGACAATAATACTCCAGTGACTAATTCATCGTTATATACTACTTTTACTAATCTGTACTACAATAAAACTAAATAAATATCCGTACTCAGTATATACCATATAATGCACAAATAAAAATAGCAGCACCTTTCATGCTTTGGAAGTATACAACTTTGATAACTCAATTTAGAAGGGAGGAACACCATACATATAACTTGTGAAAAATTGTTGTTGTGTCTTTCGGCTTTTCCCAGTTAGGGGTTGCCACAGCGGAACTCCGGTCCGCTAATGATTGGCAGTAGATTTTTACGTGCCGAGTTGCTGGACCTGACGCACAACCTTCAGCGAAGGTACGGCCATTCACGCATGTCTCCACACAAAAGACGCTCTAACTGAGAATCGAACAGGACGTCTTACTGTGAGGCACCAATGCTACTGCAGCACCACCACCGCAGTATACCTGAGAAAATATTTTTTTGTAATAAATAAGCACACAAACACACACACACACACACACACACACACACACACACACACACACACACACACACACACACACACACACACACACACACACACACGCACACACATCTCCTAGCTGACAGTGAATATGAAGGATAAATGCATTCATACTGCTAATGGCAGACTTTGCCTTCATTGCCCTCTGTGTTTTGCATGTGTGTGTGTGTGTGTGTGTGTGTGTGGGGGGGGGTGCTGTGGAGGTATTCTGAAACAAACAGTGACTGTTTCTAGCAGTCTAGGGACAACACGAACACAGTTGATCTAACTGAATTAGATGCTCAGTTTAAAGACAAGCACATAAGTGGTTTTGCTACATGTGTCTCTTACATGTCCCTTATTTGGTCAAAAGGTCTACAGTGCAAGATACTTTTAGTGCTACATGGACCTATATTTTTCTGAATACCACCCTCCTAGTGTGTGCCACTTACATGCTTGTGTGTGAAGAGTGTGGTATACAAATGCTCATTTATTTTGAGTATCTTATTACTAAATACAGTTAGCACTGAACAAGTAGCTAATTTGTAAGTAATTAGGCATTGCAGAAATTTCAGACTATTGATTATCTTACAGCAGTATGCTTGGAATTAGTGCGACTACTCTATAAAAAATGTAATGGAGGGCTTCAAACGATTACTTGTTTACTACCTGACATCAAGCAAATGTGTTTTATTCTTTCCTTTGTGTTCTCTCTCAGAGAAGCATACACCCACAAATACATACCAAGCATCTACCCTCTTAAAATGCTTTCTACAAAAGAATATGCAGAATAAATAACAATAATAAAATCAGTGAAGTCTAACAGCTATGATACATACTTCAAAATGGGAATGTATTTGTTCCTCTAAATAGAAACCTGCCATGGCAGAGAGTGTGTTTTTTACAACTGCATTTAAACATTGCTTTTTTATAGTTGAGCAAACTAGAAATTGAGTGTTTCAGTTTGTAGATATCATAAAACACAGAGCATAATAAAAGTATTGAACTCGCTAATAACACACTGCATAAGTGTCTTGTAAATTGCTGTATAAACTCAAAATCAAAATTGTGCTCGATCGGCACATTAATGAAATAGATCATATAATGTGAAAGGTGTTGTTCTGACCACTTTATCTTTATTATAAATTGTCAGGCTAGCAAAGCTCTGTCTCCTGCATAAAATATCATTTAATGCAAAGCTTATAACAACTACATCCATTGCTCTCTTAATGTCAAGAAGTTTGATATTGACATCTCACTTACATGAAAGCTATCAGCTGCAGAACAGCTCAGAATCCTGCAAAAGCTGGAGCTCTATCCCAACTGTTTGTAATACCCAAATTTGATTTTTTTTCCTTTGTTTCTTAGAAATCAATAAACTTGCAGTATGTAATCTCTTCCTTTTCAATGATTAGACATGCCCGTATATTAAAGCGAAGACAATTCAGATTTATTAAATCCACGGACAGACAGCTACTGTTTTCTACTGAGAAATGTAATGTTTACCTCCATGCACTTGGGGGCTTGGGATAAAGTTGCATATGCATAAATGTTGATATGAATCAGACAGCCACTGTATATCTGCTAAATGATACTGAACAAGTAAGTCCTGCAATCATAAATATTAGGAAAAGTACAGTTTTGTACCTACCATAAATGTAGATGTTCGAGGATTCCCTTGCTGCAGTCCTGACAATTGGGTATAGTCCGCGTCCCAGTCGGCCCGAATACCAGAGTATAAGGCTGACGTCGGTCATGGCGCCTTAGACTGACGTCAATACGTCAGGGTACTAATGCGCATGACCGACGCCATTTCCTCAGTCTTTTCTTGCCCCAGATGTCAGAAGACCCAAAAAGACAAGTCCCAAAACAACCTGCACCAAAAAACATGTACAATATATACAGTAATATATACAAAAAATATAAGCATGTAAACTCACCTACACAACCACCCTGAAACACAGAGGGGAAGGAGGGAGGGTAAATTGGACTGCAGCAAGGGAATCCTCGAACATCTACATTTATGGTAGGTACAAAACTGTACTATGTTCTTTGTCTTCCCTTGCTGCAGTCCTGACAATTGGGTAGAATCCCAAAGCAGAGGTAAGGGAGGCTGGCAAATTATAAAGTAGCAGGAGCTGACAACATGCCTTGTAAAACAGCTGTGGCAAAGCCAGCTCTAGACTTAGAGTATATAGGCAGGTGATAATGCCTAGAGAAAGTATGCACTGAACTCCAAGTAGCTGCTTCCAGAATATCCTTAGTTGCCACCCCCCTTAGAAATGCTGTTGAAGTGGCAGTAGCCCTAGTGGAATGAGGCCTAATCCCAGCTGGAACCTGTTTGCCATGATGGGAATAACAAAATGCAATGCAAAAGCCAATCCACCTAGAAATAGTTTGTTTTGACACAGGCTTGCCCTGTGAACTCAAAGCAAAAGAAACAAGTAACTGCTGAGACTGCCTAAAATCTTTAGTCCTGCTCAAATAATAACGCAATTGCCTGTGTACATCTAAAGCGTGCAAAATCTTTTCCCCTTTATTTTGAGGATCTGCAAAAAACGTAGGCAAATGAATAGTTTGGTTTAAAGCCACACTAGAAACCACCTTAGGCATAAAGGAAGGATTAGTACGTAATGATACCCTGTCCTTATGGAAAATCAAAAGGGCTCTACTGCCATAAGGGCCTGCAACTCAGACACCCTTCTTGCAGAAGTAATAGCCAACAGAAAAGCAGTCTTCCATGACAAATATTTCAATTCAGCAGTAGCTGCAGGCTCAAAAGGTTGTAGAGTAAGTTTTTCCAACACAAAATTGAGATCCCAAGCAGGAGTAGGAGCTCTACGTGGGGGTCTTATATTCTTTGCCCTCTAAGAAACTGCTTGAACAAAGGATGCGAAAACAAAGGTGGGTCACAATCATAGTGAGCTGAAATTGCTGCAGCATGAATCTTTATGGAAGAGAAGGACAAACCTTTGTCCAATAATTCAGTAAGATATTGAAGAGCCACACTCAAATTAGGCTCTGAAATCTCCAAATTCTTTGCTGTACTCCAAAATAAAAATCTCTTCCATTTTTCTGCGTACACTCTCCTAGTACTAGGCCTTCTAGCTTCCATAATCACATTTAAAACTTGTTGAGGAAGCTGAGACCTACCGTGCTTCAACACAGAATATGCCAAGCTGTGAGATGAAGAGATTGAAGCTTGACATTGAGCAGATGACCGTCCTTCTGAGATAACAGATGAGGAATCAGAGGTAAAGGCCATGGAGGCTTCTTTACAAGACTCCTTAGAAGTGGGTACCAGTGTTGCCGAGGCCAATCTGGAGCTATCAAAATCATCCTTGGCCTGTCTTGTCTGACCTTTAGTAATACCTTTGGAAGAAGAGGTAGAGGTGGAAAGGCATAGACATGAAGGTTTTTCCAACTGAAAGACAGAGCATCCACTTTCCAAGCTGTGTGATGAAACGCCTTTGTGCAATACTTTGGCAGCTGGTGGTTTAGTGGAGAAGCGAACAGATCTATGTCTGGAGTTCCCCAGGACACTGTCAATTTCTGAAATACATGAAGATCCAGTTTCCACTCGTGGGGATCCATGATTTGTCTGCTTAGTACATCTGCTAGGGAGTTCTGTGCTCCTGGCAGAAACCTTGCCTGAAGAGTCAGTTGCAGGCTTAACGCAGTCTCCCATAAAATCATTGCTTGCCTGCATAGAGGATAAGAATGTGTTCCCCTTGCTTGTTGATGTACCACATGACAGTTGTGTTGTCTGTCAGAATCAACACCTGCCCTGGAAGAAGTAACTCCTTGAACGCCATCAATGCAAACTGGACTGCTAACATCTCCTTCATATTGATATGTAGATGCTGTAGTCTGGCAGGCCACTTGTCTTGTATCCACTTTCCATTTAGATGAGCTCCCAAGCAGTGTCCGAGGCATCTGTCGTTAAAATCTGACTCGCCTCTGGCCGGGTCACAGAGAGTCCCTTGTTTAGGTGACATTCCTGAGCCCACCACAAGAATTCCTTTTGAAGGCAAGGTATTATTTGAATGACAGTGTC
The DNA here is from genome assembly GCF_019279795.1 of Protopterus annectens. Taxonomy (NCBI): domain Eukaryota; kingdom Metazoa; phylum Chordata; order Ceratodontiformes; family Protopteridae; genus Protopterus; species Protopterus annectens. The sequence continues at coordinate 195,760,490 of NC_056748.1, read as the reverse complement.
CAAATCTTGGCAGTGCTGTGTCCATACATTTTTGAGATACCATTGCAGCTTCCTCATATGCAGTTTGGCCTTGGGAAGCACCAGAATACAAGATGCCATGAACCCTAATGCTTGAAGGACTGTCCTTGCAGTCAGCACGGACTGATGAGATAGGTGATGGAAGTAAAGTGACAGATTCTTTTGTTTGTCCGGGGTTAAAAAGGCCATCTGGGCTGCTGTATTCAGTCTCACACCCAGAAAGCACATGTCTTGAGAGGGTACTAGACTGGACTTTATTTCGTTCACAGAATACCCTAGGCATCTTAGCACTGCTATGACATATTCCAGATGCTGTAGAAGGTGTTCCTTTTCTTGAGCCAGAATCAGGCAGTCGTCCAAGTAAGGATAGATTTGAATGCCTTGAAGCCTGAAGTAAGCTATCACTGGAGCCAGAACCTTTGTGAATACTCTGGGCGCAGTAGATAAGCCAAAGGGCAATGCAGAGAACTGATAATGAAAATCTCCAGTTCGAAACCTCAGATACTTTCTGCAACTTAGCCTTATAGGCACATGAAGGTAAGCTTCCTTGAGATCCAAAGTTACCATCCAGTGATCTTTGCCCAGCAGAGGTAACAGTTGCTGTAACGTCAACATCTTGAACTTGGGAATGTCCAGATAAGTGTTGAGGATAGATAAATCCAAAATTGGTCTCCACGTGTTCCCCTTCTTTGGCACTAGGAACAGGCGAGAATAAAATCCAAGCCCCTTTCTGATACAGGGACTGGCTGAATGGCCCCTATCTGGAGTAACTGAGAAATTTGCATGTGAGCCTCTTTTCTTTGTGGAGGAGGAACATCTGGCATGCCTCTGAAAGGGGCATTGTGTGGAAATAAAATCTGTAACCGTGATGAATGATATCCAGCACCCATCTGTCTTGAGTGATTAAATCCCAATTTTCTTTGAAAAGAGACAATCTTCCTCCCAAAGGAGCTGCCAGACGAGAGTCCACTGGCAGCTGAAAAGGCAGGTCATTGGTTCTGCTTACGAAGGACTGACCCCTGCCTTCACCAGAAGTCTGAGCAGGCGAACTGTCTGATCGAGGCCTAAACGAACCTTGAGCCCTGCCCCTACCACGTCTAGACCTACCCCTAGACTGAGAACCATAAGCAGGATATGTCCACCCCTTAGCAGGCCAATTTCTACTAAACTTGGAGGCTGTACCTGCAAAAATCTTTAACAGTCTGCATAGACTTAGCTTTGTCCTCCATTTTCTTTAAAACTGCTTCCACAGGCGGTCCAAACAACACATCAGACTGTAAAGGAGCATCCAAAATCCTTGTTTTAACATGCTCAGCTAAATTCTGATCCTTCAACCAGGCATGTCTGCGAAGAACAGAACTAGTAGCAGCCACCCTCGAGGAGGCCTGAACAGCATCAAAACCACACTGCAAAGAATGCTTACCCACTTGTTCAGACACATGAGCCAAATCCAGCAATTCTTTACACTCAATACCTTCCGCCAAAGCATCCACCTTAGATTTCAATTGTGAAAGGAGATAATTCTGATATTTCAGCATATGAAACTGACAATTCAACGCCCTCATGGCCAAAGTGGAAGAAGTATATACTTTCTTACCCCACCTATCCAAAGCCCTTGCCTCTTTATCAGAGGGTACAGGATTTTTAACCACAGAAGCTTTAACACCTTTAGGCCCCTGAGAAACAGTTTCTGGGTCCGCCCTGGGACTCTTAAACAAATACTTATGAGCTTCGGGCACCCTATAATACCTATCAGGCTTAACAGGAGCAGGAGGCAAGGAGTCAGGGTTCAGAGAAGCCTCTGCAAAAACATCCTCCACCACATTCAACACAGGAGGAATAGCTAAGGGCCTATGCTGAGGCAAAAACAAGAATTCCCTAAGCCTTTTTCTAGAGTCAGAGTAATCTTGGCCTTCCCATTTAAAGTGCTCCCTCATGGAGTGAAGAGTCTCTGAAAATGAAAAATCCTCAGGAGGAGAAGCCGAAGGGGTGGAATCATCCACATCAGAATCAGAATAAGTAGGAAACTCTTGCAAGTCTTCCACAGAAGACTCCGAAGCCTGTGAACACTGTTCAAAACTATCAAACTCCTGTTCCACCCTAGGCCTCTTATCAGGTGGGGGCATAGAACCTCTAATCAGAGTAATCAAATCTTCTGCCATTTTGAGCATATGTTTCTTAGGCACAGAGCCCGAAATGCTAGGAGAAGCCCCCACAGAAACTGAACTTGGCCTACCTCTAAAAGAAGCTTTGGCAACAGAAGGAGAGGCCCTAACTACCTTGGGAAGAGAGGGAAGAACAGTTACCTGAGAAGTCCCCTCAGCCTGGCCTACCTCCTGAGAGGGCACATCCTGTAACAGTAAAGTATCTGCCTGAGACTCCATTGAAACTCCTGGCAAAACCTCCGGCTCCCTGAGCCTTCCAAAGGACCGACATCCGGGCTGCGGTTCCTCCCCTAGGCTTCACTGTTTTATCTTTGCGCTTCTTGGATGAAGCAGGCGCCGGAGCATCCGACGGCATATTATAATTGCAACGTTTCCCAAACACTAACCTAGCACAATCAAGCCTCCTCTTAATAGTGCGCTTGTTAAATCTAGCACAAGAGCGGCAACCAACAACGTCGTGCTCAGGCCCTAAACAAGGTATACACAATGTATGAAAATCCTTATGCGGTATCTGCTTCCCACAAGAAATACAGTTATTCACTTTTTCTGACATCCGTTTAAATACTGAGGCAAGAAAAAACCAAAATGTTCCCCAACGGGGTTACTTAGCCAACTCTGTATTCGGTCTGAAACTCCGGTTTCGGAAAATCTCAGAACGCCAACCTGCACTCGCAAAACTGCTTCTGCATCGGACCATGCGGCAAAAAAGACTGAGGAAATGGCGTCGGTCATGCGCATTAGTACCCTGACGTATTGACGCCAGTCTAAGGCGCCATGACCGACGTCAGCCTTATACTCTGGTATTCGGGCCGACTGGGACGCGGACTATACCCAATTGTCAGGACTGCAGCAAGGGAAGACGAAGAACATCCATTTAGTATGAGTATCTTTCTGTTTTCCCTTTGAGTGTGGACTCACTCATAACCTGTCTTTGAACATTTTATACAGATATAGACATATATATAGCTATTGATGATACAGATATAGATATACATATAGATATAGATACACATACAGATACAGATATATAGATATAGATACATATATGGATTAGAGATATAGATACAAATGCAGATATAGATATAGATACAGATAGATACACCCAAAATAGACTGTGTTACAACAGAAAACTGTGATCCCTTGTTACACACAGAAATGACAACACCTTTCATGACTGAACTTTAAATCTCATAGCATTAGCCAGGCTGAAGATTAAGGGGTCCTAATGGAGAGATGAAAAGTTAGCAAGCAAAGGAGAGCAGTAGTGCTGAAATTGAATTCATCCTCAAGTCTTGGTGAGTACCTTCACGAGGTGGACCCTGTTTTTCACAAAATCTCATCAAGGCGACACTAATATATAGACTGTATTTATATAGCATATATCATGGATAGAAGTAATTCAAAAACAAAAAAAAGATAGCTGGATGCACAAATCCCAGAATAAAAAAGAGCCCAATCCTGGTAGGCACACTGATGCCAGGCCAGGAATAAATGACAGTGTAGAATCCTCAAAATCTGGAAACATTCCTACAATGAGGCTAGGCCAGGCCCAAGGGGAGGATGCCCCCCCCCCTCCATTGTAGAAAGAAGTAGCAGTCAACAAAAATCACAAAAACCGATAGGCCAAAGAAGAGCCATAAAGACAATAACATGGACTATTGAGGATAAGAAAGAAATGATGTATTGTTACTATTATGCAAAAAGCCTATAATTACCAGATAGAGCATATACAAAGAGATTAAAAGATAAATTAGAGGAAAGAGAAATACTTTAACAGGAAAAACTGTCAGAAGCTTCAAATAAAAAATTGCATTCATTAATACAAGAGATTTTTGAAAAACAGTATATAGATCAAGAAACTTTAATCTGTTTGGATAAAAAAAGCATCTGAGGAAGTGCAAAAATGTAAACAACAAAATCCAGACATTTTTGAAAAGTATACAAAAGAAATATGGACATGGGAAAGAAAGAGAAATTTGATATGGTGCAATATTTATGCAAAGGAGAAAGCCAAGTTAACTAATATAGAGAAATCCATCACAAAGTTATTCAAAGAGAAATATAGGCAAAGGCATCCAGATATGGAAAATTTCACACTGAGAAAATTAATATCACAAAGATGGAATGTGGAAAAGAAGATTAGTAAAGCAGAAGTTAAGGAAATAGAAGTTGAAGTTATGGAGTGTCTACTGAGTGAAGGATTTAATGTAGAAAGTCTAACACAGACCGTATCACAGCATGATGGAGTGAGTCCCCAAAGTAAGGAGAAGCAGGAAGATCAGGAGATATCCAAAGAAGGAATATGGACATGGGAAATAAAAAGAGATTTAATATTGTGTAATATTTATGCTAAGGAGAAAACAAAACTAACCAATACAAAAAGAGCAACACCAAAGATATTTGAAGAGGAAAACAAGCAAAGGAATCCAGATATGGCAAATCTTACAATACAAAAAAATAAGAAAACAAAGAGGAAAAGTAGAAAAGGCGATCAGTAATGGAGAAGTTAAAGAAATAGAAATTGATGTTATGGAGCACATGCAAAGTGAAGGATTCAGTGTAGAAAATCTAATGCAGAAAGCACCACAACAGAATAGAGTAATGGATACCCAAATTAAGGGGAAACCAGTGGAAAAGGAAGCAATTGGTCAGGTGCCATATCAAGATATTATGTAGCCTTCCACAGGAAACCAGCATAAATGTGCATTTACAGCTAGACAGCAAAGGAAAGGACAGGAGACTGCAGAAACTCTGAAGCAGTCAATGTTGAGGAGTGGTAGGCCAGTGAGTTCCCATATGATAAAGCAAGAGATGGCACAGGATGAAACTGAAGATGAGGTGCCACAGGAGGATGCTATAGAATTTTCTATAGAATGCCCACAGGAAGTGGAAAACAAAGGATGGGCCCTTAGTTTGAAAGAAAATAAACTAAGGGAAGAGTTGCTTGATTTACTGGACAAAGATAGATATATTAAAATCAATTAAAGAAATAGACTGCAGATGATCAATAAAACCCCAAAAGTCAGAAATCTGATAAAACAAATGAACACAATAATTAGGGCTGTCCATAAAAATCCATGCAATATAACAGAAGTATACTATAATTTAGAAAAAAACACTGCCACAGCTTGGAACCACTTGCCAATACTTTATTAAACCAAGTTACAAAGGATTGAGCGCTTTCTTCCCTATGCCCAGGGATTTCATCAGAATCTACATATGTTGAACATTACCCCCTTTATATACTTTGTTAAAATGATGATGTCACTCATTCAAAACTGATAGGACATATTTAAAGTGCAACAAACTTACAAACTTTCTTTTACACACTCCTTAAAACATTCATAAAATACATATAAATACATTAAAAGCCTCATATAAATTACTGTTCTCATTTCCACTTTCTATCTATAAAAACATTTTATTTATAATTCATTTCATAAATTCCGCTTTTTTATTTAGTAATGGCTTTATTGATATTACTTCATTTAAGCCTGGGGTTTGACTTGCTTGCAATTTTATTTGCCATTTAGTTTCCTTTTCCTCTATATGGCTTTTGTAGTCTCAAACCCTCGGATTTTTTAACACTTTTTCCAAAATACCAAATCTAAATTCTTTACAGTCCTGGGAGTCACTAATGTGCCTATATAGGGCATTGTTGACATTTTTGGTACTTATTTGGTATGTGTGTTCGTATATCCTGTCCCTTAATCTTCTCTCAGTTTTACCTACATAAAAACTGGGACAGGATTTACACATAGCCAAATAAATTACTCCTATAGTTTGGCAGTTCCCTTTCTCAAATCTCACTACAGTTTGTCAGAAATTATTAATTGTCATCTTCTCTTCTTAGCAAATATACTTACATTGGGAGCAATTACCACATTTTGTTGTACCATACCTACTACAAATCTTAGTAACCATTTCAAAGTTCTTTTTCAAGTGTGGGCCTACTTTATAGACAAAATTAGGTTTACTACCTCCAATATTCCACAATTTCGGGTTGTTCCTAAGAATGGCCCAGTTTTTATTTACAATTTTTTTCTACCTCTAATGCATTACTACCATATGGGACAATCATAGCTCTTTCAAACCTTTTATTTTCTTCTTCTTTTATATTTTTCCTTCTTTTAAAATGCTAGGATTTCCTAATAGTGGCGTATATTTCTTCCCCCATTCATTTCTGACATAATCCACATATTCATTTATAATTTTCACTGGATAGCCCCTCTCATGAAACATTTTAGCTACTTCCATTAGTTCACCCTCTGAATCTTCTTCTTTCGAGGTCATTCTGGCTATTCTTATTAATTGTCCTTTTACTATACTGTTCTTTTGTCTTACTGGATGGTCACTTGAATATTGCAAATAGGAATTACTGAAGGATGGTTTCCTATATACTTTGGATTTAAAGCAATTGTTATTTTCTCTATGTATGTGTCCAAGTAATTTCTTCCTTTTTTGTCATATACATATGTAAATTTTAAAAATCCTGTACTTTCATTTAAATGTTGGACCAAATCTTTTATCCTTTTCTCTGAAACTTTCCATAAAATAAAATAAAAATGTCATCCAGGAGTCTCACATATAATCTCATGTATTGAAAGAACTCACTATGGAACACATGATTTTGCTCCCACTCTAAAAGTACAAGATTGGCAAATAGAGGGGTGCAAGAAGCCCCCATGGCTACGCCCTTGTGTTGCCTGTAATACTCTCCATCAAATATTATGTAATTATGATCAAAAACTATTTCCATAAATTCTATTATTAACTCTTTCTTAACATTTTCTAGCACAGTATTCTTATGAAGACAGTCTCCGAATAATTCTAGACCTTCTTTTTTAGGGATGGATGTTAATAAGTCTACTACATCTATAGTTAAGAATGTTATGTCCTTATCCCAAAGGTCTTTCCTTATTCTTCCTAAAAAGTCCCAAGAATCCTTGAGTATATGCTCACCATTCATTACCTGCTGTTTCAACCATCTATCTATGACTACTCCAAAAGGGTATGTTTTTGATCCACGCCCATCTACTATGGGTCTAAAAACTAAGTTTTCCAGTCCTTTATGTGTCTTTGGTATTCCAAAGATAGTGGCTACTTTTGGATTCATAACTTTTAAATAATTATATCATTCTCCTGTAATTCTTTGTTCTAAAAGGTAGTCTTCCAAATAATAATCTATCCTTTTATGACTAATATTTATTTCATTAAGTGAAGATGGTTGATATGTTTCTAAATCATTAAGCATCTCAAAGATTTTTTGGGAGTATTCTAAGGTATCATAGAAGACCATCCCTCCCCCTTTATCAGGTCACATTACCCTAATGGTCTTATCTCTCTTAAGTGTTTGTAAAACTTAATTTTCTTTCTTACTAAGATTTTTATTCTTGGAAATATGGTGTTCTTTACTTTTCAGTTTATAGATGTCTTCCATAATAGTTTTTTTCCAAAATATTTAAAGTGGGATCTAAGGGTGGATTATATACATTTTGTTCCTAGGTTCAATACTATTAATTCTCCTTTCAGTTCTTGTTTGGTCATGAAACAAATAGGCGAAATTCAGTTTTCTCAAAAACATGTTTAACTCTATAATTGTTTCAGTATAATCAAAACATTTTGTAGGTACAAATTTTAAACCTTTCATACACAAATCAAAATGTTCCTTTGTTAAATCTAGCCCTGCATAATTGTGTATGTGATATCCTTTCATGGAGTGTGTTATTCCATTTTGCACAATAGTTTCTACCATCTCTACTTCTTGTTCCTGTTCTTTTTGTTCCATCCTATTCCCCACTGACTTCTCTTTTCTTCCAGTCCTACATCCCATTCTTGTTGATATTGAAAAGGTTGAAATTCAAAATTGTCTCTATTATAGTGTTCATTAATGTAGGGTTTTCCTTTTGTTTCATACCTTTGTGTCTCTTTATATTCATTTCTATTCCTACCTGAATTGTTTCTATTATCTTTCCCTTTTTTTCCGGTTTTATCAAATATGCTATATTCTCCCTGTATTCTTTCAGATCTCTTTGCATTTTTTTACATTTTTATTTCAAATAATCTAATATAACAGAAGTAAATAGGATATGTTACTGTGGAGCTAAATTAATAACTGACAAAGTTCTACCACAAGAGCACAGCGTAGTGAGGAAAAGGAAGGAGAGAAATCGAATACTATCATGGAAGTATCGAATAGAGAAAAATATAAAGCATTTAAGAGAAGAAGTGTCACTGTTAGAAGACTATAAAAGAGGGAATAGATCAACAAAAATACTAAGAAAGATATATGTGATAAAAGCAGTGTGCAATATTAGAACAGACCAGGAGCTATCATGCACTATCATAAATAATAAACTAAAAGTTTCAGCACAGGTGGAAAAACGTAGAAGATACGCAGATAAATATAAAGGAAAAGTATAAAATAAGCAATTTAGTGATGATCCCAAAATGTTTTACAGAGAATTGGGAAACAAGGTAAAAGGAATTGAAAGACTGCCAAAAAATAAGAAATAGATGCATTTTGGAGAAGTATCTATGAAGATCCTGTGGAACACAACAAAGATGCTAAATGGATAAAAGAATTAAAAGAAAGAATAAGAAGTTAAAGGTACAAGAGATGAAATGGGATGAAGTAACAGTCAGAGAGATTGAAACAAAGTTAAGAAAAGTCTCTAATTGGAAAACACCAAGGCCCAGATGTAATATCTAACTTTTGCTTAAAAGTATTAATATCTTTGCATGAAGACCTAGCCATGAGTAAGAACTATTTATAAGCACATCCCAAACAGACACCAACCTGGCTAACAACAGGTAAAACATTGCTCCTACTTAAGAATGAGCCTGCAAGCTACCCCAAAAATTATAGACCAATAACTTGCCTACCAACAACGTATAAACTATACATGGGAATTGATGCTGACAGAGTTTATAGTCATTTAGAAGAAAATTCAATTATGGCAATAGAACAAAAAGGCAATAAAAGAAAGTCATATGGAATTTTTAATTTCTCCAAATCTTTTGGGCTTCTAATACCATGATGGGAATGAACTCCATTCCTAAGTCAAAGTACGATTAAAGTTCATGAAATTAATATTGTTTCACTCTTTGATGTTAGCCAAAAGTGCTCTTCGCAGCATCCGCAATGTGCCCAGTAATGACTCCTTCTGCAATTCGTATGGTGTTACATGAACTGGTAACATATCTAAATATGATTGTAAATTCTTTTTTATAAGACCAGTTGCTCCTACTACTATTGGAACTGTCTGGGTATCTTTCTTCCACATTCCTCATTTCTGCCTGCAGATCAAGGTATTTTATGACTTTGTGTCTCTCTCTACGCAAGAAACTGTAGTCACTAGGTCTGGCAATTTCAATGATCAATGCTGCTTTTGTCTTCTTTTCTTGGACCACTATATCCAGTTTTCTAGCATCTGTCTTTTGAACTGTTGGTGTGGGTGATCCCAGGTGATATAAAACTCATCATTTTCTATGATTCTTTGTGGCTCATGTTTCCAGTGTTTTTCAGCTACTTCGATACCATAATGTTTGCACAATCTCCAGTGTAACAGTTTTGCCACATTATTATGCCTTTCAGTATACAGTCCATCTGCCATTAGTGCATTGCAACCAGCAACAAGGTGTGTGACTGTTTCCAATTCAGTTTTACAAAACCTACATATGTCGGTTTCTCCCACATGTTCAATGGAATTTGTAAACCAGCATGTACGTAGCCCACTATCTTGGGCTGCAAATATTAACCTTTCATTTCTTGATGTGAATTCACCTCTCCTTGACCATTCCTGCATTCATTTTTAATCAATATGAGGCTCTTCCAGAAGTTTTCTATACTTGCAACTATAATATTTTTTCCACATTTCTTGCCTTCTCATCTGGTCTTTCACCTTATATTCTTTCTTTTGTTTTTTAGCACATTCAGTTGCTGCTTGGTTTTTATCTACTTCTGGTTTGATTTCCATTCCTACTTGATATCAATATGCTTCTGCTAAATTAAGCAGAGATGTCATCCTAGATTTATTCTCCTCATGTTTCAAAACTTTCAGTACATCTGGGTCTTGCGAGTTCAGAAGATATGTGTGGAGTCCCATGATTGCAGATCTATACATGTAATCAATTTCAAGGAGGCCTATCCCTCCTTTGGAGCAGGGAATATACAATCTTGATAAACACTGATTTTTATAAATCATTTGGTGAGCATGAAGCATCCTTCTTGTTTTAATATCCAATCTATCCAACACTTTTTGGGGCCAGTCAATCACTCCAAAACTATAAGTTAGGATGGGAAGAGCAAACTTGATTTATGGCTTGGATCTTGTTCCTAGATGTCAATGCTGTTTTCAGGATTAATTTAAGTCTTCTAAAGTACTCCTTACTGAGTCTTATTTGTATCTATTCATGTTTTATAGCTGATCCTTCATAAGTTCCCAAGTATTTATACACTCCCTCTTGCTCAAGCTCTTTTACATCACATTCTTGTCCCAAACTGATATTTTCCTGGTGTTGCAGTTTTCCTTTTTTAAAGGTTCCTTTTGCACATTTATCAAGACCAAATGACATTCCAATATCATCTGAAAAAGTTTTGACAACCTTCAGCTGTGCTTTCAGTTCCTCATCTGATGAGCTATACAGTTTTAAATCATCAACAAAGAGAAGATGAGAAGTCATTAGGCTTTGTTGTTTTCTAGACACCAAATTGTAGCCATGGCCCAAGCTGTTAAGTAAACAGCTTAATGGATTAATGGCAAGGCAGAATAGCAACGGTGACAGAGAGTTACCCTGGAATATCCCCCTTTGGATTTTTATCCTGGGACCTCTCTTGTTCAGTATATATTTCTCGGCGGTACAGGCCAACACGGAAGGACTGTGGCTGACCAAGTTCGCAGATGACTGCAAACTGGGCGCCATAATCAACTCTCCAGCTGACACAAGCATCCTCCAAAAGGGCCTCATAGAAACAGACAACTGGTGCCAGAGCCATGGCCTCAAGCTAAATGCCAAAAAGTGTATAGTCATCCCCTTTGGCAAAAACAAAGTGCCCACAAATTACCACATAGGTGGTAATCCATTAAGTACAGAAGAAGTCATTAAGGACCTGGGGACCCAAGTTGATAGCAATCTCTCATTTGACAACCACGTGGCCAAAGTGGTTAGAAAAACATTTTATATAGCCCACCTAATCATGAAGGGATTCACATCTAGATCAGGGGAGGTCATCGTGCCTCTTTACTCATCCCTCATCAGGCCCATAATTGAGTACAATGCCCCTTTTGGGATGTATCTTACCAGACACCTGCAGCAACTGGAAAAACCCCAAAAGTACCTCACCAAGAGGATCACAGGGCTCAAACAGATGCCATATGCTGCCCGGTTAAAGAAACTCCAGCTCTACTCAGTGGCATACCGCCTGCTCAGAGGCGATCTGTGCCTGACGTATAAAGCCATGTCCAACCGGAATTAATGGACATGCTGCACCTCAGAAAATCCAAATCCCATCGAGCTACGCTCGAGACTTGAACCTCAGCACTGAAATAAATAGGACATGCTGGAGGGACAGATTCATAACCCAGAGGCTCCCTTCACTCTGGAATAAAATCCCAGTCCAGGTTAGGCAGAGTCCCACATTGACTCTCTTCAAGAGGAATCTTGATGAGTGGATGGGAGATCATAAGTTTACCCCAGCTATCACGTCTGTGTCACTGTTAGACAGAGGCACAGTATACTAACCTCAAAAAAAGGCATAGCAAAATTAATTTAAAATGGGTGGCGAAAGCCAAACACACTCTGGCTAGGCTTATAAATGCCCTAGGGCAGATAGCCTAGTATGAACCTATGAACCTATGAACCTATGATAATAATCTGTCCTTTATCATGGCCTAATTGCAAAGTGGTCTGTCACTGTTTCATGGTTACTGTAACATAGTCAATCAGTGTAGGGGGTATCTTATACATTTTTAAACACTCTTTTATCCATGAATGTGGGATATTATCAGATGCTTTTTTGTAGTCAATCCATGCCATATTGATTCTTCGCCTTCTTACAGTTCCCCACTACAACTTTGTTTAACAACAAATGATCCTTTGTTCCATATGACTTTCTTTTATTGCCCTTTTGTTCTACTGGCATAATAGAGTTTTCTTCTAAATAACTATAAACTCTATCGGTGTCAATTCTTGTTTATAGTTTATAGGTCATCAGAAGACACGTCATTGGTCTATAATTTTTAGGGTAGCTTGCATGTTTGCTCTTAAGAGCATTGTTTTTCCTGCTGTTAACCAGTGCAGTGTCTGTTTGGGGTGTGCATATAAATAGTTCTTACTCATGGCTAGATCCTCATGCAAAGAAGTTAATATGTTAAGCCAAAAGTTAGGTACTGCATCTGGGCCTGGGGTTATCCATTTAGAGGCTTTTCTTAACTTTGTTTCAATCTCTCTGGCTGTTACTTCATCCCATTTCATATCCTGTACCTTTAAACTTCTTATTCTTTCTTTTACTTCTTCTATCCATTTAGCATCTTTGTTATGTTCCAGAGGATCTTCATAGATACTTCTCCAAAATGTATCTACTCCCTCTTTTTTTGGTGGTCTTTCAATTCATTTTACATTATTTCCCAATTCTCTCTATAAATCTTTTTTTGGGTCATCAATAAATTGTTTATTTTCTACTTTTCCCTTATATTTATCTTTGTATCTTCTAAGTCTTTCTGCCTGTTTTGAAATTTTTAGTTTATCTCCAATAGTGCATAATAGAACCTGGTCTGTTCTAATAGTGTGCATTGCTTTTATCACATCTATCTTTCTTAGTATTTTTGTTGAGCTGTTCCCTCTTCTATAATCTTCTAACAATGACACTTCTTGTCTTAACTGCTTTATAGTTTTCTCTATTCAATATTTCCATGATGGTATTGGCTTTTGCCTCCCCTTTTCCTTCGCTACTCTATGTTCCTGTGGTAGAATTTTATCAGTTATTAATTTAGCAGCACAATAATATATTCTGTTTACTGCTGTTATATCGCATGGGTCCATATGGACAGTCCTAATTACTGTGTTCATTTGTTTTATCAAGCTTCTGACTTTTGGGGTTTTATTAACCTTCTGCAGTCTATTTCTCTCACTGATCTTGATATATCTGTCTTTGTCTTTTAAATCAAGCAACTCTTCTCTTAACTCATTTTCTTCTATACTGAGGGCACATCCCTTGTTTTCTGTTTCCTGCGGGCATTCTATAGAAAGTTCTATACCATCTTTTTGTGGCAAATTCTCTTCAATTCCATCCTGTGTCATCTGTTGTTCTGTCATATGGGAACTCACTGGCCTATCACTGCTCAACATAGGCTGCATCAGACTTTCTAGAGTTTCCTGTTCCTTTTCTTGCTGTCTAGCTTCAAATGAACATTTATACTAGTTTCCTGTGGAAGACTCCAAAATATCTTGATATGGCACCTGACCAATTGCTTCCTGTTCCACTGGTTTCCCCTTAATTTGGATATTTACTGCTCTATCCTGTTGTGGTGCTTTTTGCATTTGAATTTAACTTAATTTTTGCAGCTGTTCCATTACCTCAATTTCTATTTCTTTGACTTCTCTATTACCAATCTCTTTTTCTACTTTTCCTCTTAGTCTTCTTATTTTTTGTATTATAAAGTTTCCCGTATCCAGATTCCTTTGCCTATATATTTTTTTCAAATATCTTTGGTGCTGCTCTTTTTGTATTAGTTTTGCGTTCTCCTTTGCATAAATATTACACCACATTAAATCTCTTTTCCTTTCCCATGTCCATATTTGTTATTCACATGTCTCCTGATCTTTTTGCTTTTCTTTATTCTGGGGACTCGCTCCATCATGCTGTAATGTAGTCTGTTTTAGACCTTCTACATTAAATCCTTTACTTCACAGGCACTCCATAACTTCAACTTCTATTTCTTTAACTTCTGCTTTACTAACCATCTTTTCTACATTACATCTTTGTGCTATTAATCTTTTTATTGAGAAATTTTCCATATCTGGATGCATTTGCCTATATTTCTCTTTGAATATCTTTGAGACTGCCTTTTCTATATTAGTTAACTTGGCTTTCTCCTTTGCATAAATATTGCACCATATCAAATCTCTCTCTTTCCTGTGTCCATATTTATTTTTTATATTTTTCAAATATCTCTAGGTTTTGTTGTTTATATTTTCTCACTTCCTCAGAGGCTTCTTTTTCCAGAGAGATCAGAGTTTCTTGATCTATATACTGTTTTTTCACAAATCTGTTGTATTAATGAACACGAATTTTCATTTGAAGCTTCTGACAGTTTCTCTTGCAGAAGTATTTTTCTTTCCCCTAATTTCTCTATTAATCGTTTTGTATATACCGAGTCTGGAAATTCTGGGCTTTTTACATAATAGTAATAATACAGAACTTCTTTCTTATCCTGAGGAGTTCACTCTATCATATTTATGGCTCTTCTTCGGCCAATCAGTTTTTGTTGTTTTTGTGGACTGCTGCTTTCTTCTACAACATGGGGGCCATCCTCCCCCTCAGCCTGGCCTAGCCCCATTGTATGGATGTTTCCATATTTTAAGGATTCTACACTGTCATTTTTTTCAGTCCTGGCACCAGTGCGCCTACCAGGATTGGACACTTTTTATCCTGGGTCTTGTACACCCAGCTATCTTTTTTTTTTTAAAAAATGACGACTAACAGCGTGAGCAAAACAATGAAGGAGTACAAAAATACCATCAACAGCTATTCAGCTAAAAAGTGATGTACACGACAGTTCGTTGTATCAAATCCTTTGAATGAAACCAGATGAAATAATCCACATAGATAAAAAATAGAAGTTTTATTGGTGCACCTCAGGTTAGCGCTTTCGGCATAAGCTTCATCAGACCTGAGTTATAAAATCATGTAAACTGTTTAAATACTTTGCAAGGCGGGAAAATACGCTTAATTACATTAATTTAAACTTAATTGGCTAATCAAACCATAGCCACTAAAATCCCATACTATACCAATTTCTACATGAATTTAAATTAATGATTTATGCAGTTATACTTGAGGAGCTTTTCTATATTTCATTTTACATAAAAAGAAGTATACAAAAATGATTTAATTACATAATTAATACACTTTTACTTTACTTAAAAAACAAATTACTTATCATAAAAACAATATTTTAAAAACATAAGACATGCATACTTCTTTAATGCATATAGTATGCTATGTGTTTATGATATAATAAAAATCCCTTATATATTAATTTATTTATAATCCACGTTGTTTCTCTGGATTCCGTGAATGTGCTTATATCTCCCCCTCTAACGTTAGCATATATTCTTTCCAAAATCCTAAATCTAAAAGAATGTTCAGGTCCGCTATCTATAACATGCTTAGCCAAGGCATTAATAACTGTGCCCTTTCTAATGTGGTATACGTGCTCCCGCATCCTATCCCTAAGGCTTCTATTGGTTTTACCAATATAGAATGCAGGGCACGTTACAACGTGGATTATAAAGTTAAGAGCTGATAGAGCCCCTGGTCTAAATGGTAAAGTACCAATAAAACCTTTTTTAAAAATGAGAAAATTAAAAAATAAAAAATTGAGATTTATATGCCAATAAATTATTTAGATATATGCATATGTTTCCCTGTATATATATATAGGTATATAATATGTTGATATTATATACATAAATAAATTAATATATAAGGGATTTTTATTATATCATAAACACATAGCATACTATTATGCATTAAAGAAGTATGCATGTCTTATGTTTTTAAGTTATTGTTTTTATGATAAGTAATTTGTTTTTTAAGTAAAGTAAAAGTGTATTAATTATGTAATTAAATCATTTTTGTATACTTCTTTTTATGTAAAATGAAATATAGAAAAGCTCCTCAAGTATAACTGCATAAATCATTAATTTAAATTCATGTAGAAATTGGTATAGTATGGGATTTTAGTGGCTATGGTTTGATTAGCCAATTAAGTTTAAATTAATGTAATTAAGCGTATTTTCCCGCCTTGCAAAGTATTTAAACAGTTTACATGATTTTATAACTCAGGTCTGATGAAGCTTATGCCAAAAGCGCTAACCTGAGGTGCACCAATAAAACTTCTATTTTTTATCTATGTGGATTATTTCATCACGTTTCATACAAAGGATTTGATACAACGAACTGTCATGTACATCACTTTTTAGCTGAATAGCTGTTGATGGTATTTTTGTACTCCATTGTTTTGCTCATGCTGTTAGTCGTCATTTTTTATATTTGGATATTCCACTTGTTTGCAACAGCGAGGGCATTAACTCCGTGTGGATCTCATAGTGTTTTATCTTTTTTTTTTACTTTTGATTTACTTCTCTCCATGATATATGCTATGTAAATACAGTCCATATATCAGTGTCACCTTGCTGAGATTTTGTGAAAAACAGGGTCCACCTCGCGAAGGTACTCATCAAGACTTGAGGATGAATTCAATTTCAGCACTACTACTCTCCTTTGCTTGCTGACTTTTCATCTCTCCATCAGGACTCATATGGAACAAAGGATCATCTAATGCTAAATAAAGTCATAGTGGAGAACTGTAAAAAGGGGAAGAATCTAAGTAAGGTATGGACTGACTACAAAAAAAGCATTTGATAGTATCCCACATTCATGGATAAAAGAGTACTATGTTACAGTGACTATGAAACAATAGCAGACAACTTTCCAATTAAATCACAAAAAAGGACAAATTACTATCCCAGGGATAAAAATTCAAAGGGAGATATCCCAGGGCGACTCTCTGTCACTGCTACTATTCTGCCTTGCCCTTAACACATTAAGCTGTCTACTTAACAGCTTATGCCATAGCTATAATGTGGCTCATAGAAAACAACAAAGTCTAAAGACTTCTCATCTCCTCTTTGTCAATGATTTTAAAACTGTATAGCTCATCAGATGAGGAACTGAAAGCACAGTTGCAGGTTGTAAACATTTTTTCAGATGATATTACAATGCGGTGGTGGTGCTGCGGTATTGTTGTCACCTCACAGTTAGACATTACCCGTTCAATTCTCAGTTAGAGCGTCTTCTGTGTGGCAAAATGCGTGAATGGGCGTTCCTTCATTGAAGGTTGTGTGTTAGGCCCAGCAAGCCAGTACGTAAAAATCTTCTGCCAATCATTAGCGGACCGCAGTTCCACTGTGGCAAACCCTAACTGGGAAAAGCCAAAAGACACAAACAATTACAATGTCATATGGCCTTGATAAATGTGCAAAAGCAACTTTTAAAGCAGGAAAACTGCAGCACCAGGAAAACATCAGTTTGGGACAAGAATGTAATATAAAAGAACTTGAGCAAGAGGGAGTATATAAATACTTGGGAATTGATGAAGGATCAGCAAAGAAACATGAAAAAATGCATATAAAACTTAGTAAAGAGTACTTTAGTAGACTTAAATTAATCCTGAAAATAGCGTTGATGTCCAGGAACAAAATCCAAGCTATAAACCAATTTGCTCTGCCTGTCCTAACTTACAGTTTTAGAGTGAGTGATTGACTGGCCCAAAAATGTGTTTGACAGATTAGATATTAAAACAAGAAGGATGCTTCATGCTTACCAGATGATCTATAAAAATCAGTGCATACCAAGAATATATATTCCCCATTCCGAAGGAGGCATGGGCCTCCTTGAAAATGATTACATGTACAGATCTCCAATCATGAAAATTCACACATATCTGCTGACCTCACAAGACCAGAACATAGTGAAAGTTTTGAAACATGAGGAGAATAAATCTAAGATGACTTCTATGCTTAACCTAGCAGAAGCATATCGCCATCAAGCAAGAATGGAAAATAAACCAGAAGTAGATAAAAATCAGGCAGCAACTGAATGTGCCAAAAAACAAAAGAAAGAATATTAGGTGAAGGACCAGATGAGAAGGCAAGAAATGTAGAAAAATCATAAATATAATGGCAAGTATAGAAACATTCTTGAAGAACCTCATGTTGATGAGGAACGAACTCAGAAATGGTAAAGGAGAGGTGAATTCAAACCAAGAGATCCCATCCCTACCCAGCATAGCTTTCAAAAAGGCCTGGCACCATTTTTAAAAGTCCTTTTACCAGTCCGTCATACTGGTGATATTACGAGGTGAGTGCAATTATTGTATCATTTTTCCTGAATATTACATGCAGATAGTGCCTAGAAGTAACGTGTTTTTACTCTGTGTAACTGCTGTTTAGACTACAATTGTTATATGGTGACTGCATATTACATGCAGATAGTGGCTAATGATTCAAGGTAGTGTGTATTTATTCTATGTAACTGCTGTGCAGACTGCAATTGTTTTAGGTGACTGTCCATGATATACATGTTACTATTCTGTGTCCAAAGCATTGTAATTTCTTACTGAACAGCTGCTAATCTGTGTACGTAGTTGCATATCGGTGATGAGATAGTCCTTGGCGTGTTGTTTGTACTGTTTAAACTGTTTTGCTAACATGCAGTTACAATAGCTAGGTCTGCATTCATCCCTGCTCGACCACACATGAATTTACAACAAGCTGAATCAACTCAGGCCAGTGTCCCTATTGCTATATTTTGTGATGTTTTATGACATACAACCTGCTAAACATACTGCTTGGCCTTTATTGTACAGTAGTGCTTTGTACAATAGCGTTTCTACCCATTTATTGGTGAAATAGTAACCTTCAGTATTGAATGATAGCATTCTCACTTGTATCAGTGAGATACACACATGATGCGGCTCTAAATGGCCTTTAAATATAATTGTACTGCACTTGTAGTGTAAGCTTGCTACACAGCACAACTCTAAATTTGTTTTATGTCTGTTATTTCAACTGGCAATGGATTTGAATGCTGCCTCTAGCATAGCGTAATGCTTTGGATTTATCTGCATTGTTTTACAAGATTGTTTTCTAAGACTGTAGATCACTTTATCTGTAGTATATGTGTCCTATAGCAGCAATAACAGTTAGTTTATGTGCCTCATGCACTCTAACCTCATAACCAGTTCTCCTACTGACATTTCCCTCATATACTCTCTCTTTTTATTTTCTCTTTTTCCCTCTTTTTCCCCTAGCTTTCATCAGCCTAGTTTCCCAACCTCTGCTGCCCACGTAAAAGCCTTCATTTGTGGTGGTGTATAGTATCATGTAAAGTTAAATTGCGGCTGTCCTAAAGAGCAGAAACAGGCAGGAAAGGAAGTATGTATCTACAACAACCTGCCTAAATAATTAATGCTGTATATGTATTGTGAATATTACTAATTTTAAACATTAATGGACTTTCTCCTGATCATCCAGTATGACTGATGCTAAGGCATTTACTCCAGATTTTTCTAACCCCACACACTCTTGTTTAATATTCCCTCCAACTAGCTTGCTTTCTAATCAGTGTATCTCACCTGCATCTTTATTTGAGAAGATTCACAGGGAGCAATTTGTTTCCAGCCATAGTGTCCTACCTGATAGTTTTTTCTCAGTGCTTGCATGATTTTCCTCAGGTTCAATCTGCTCTGTTCACCCTTCACTTTGGCTCACTCCACTCCCTTACCCTACCCCCATTCTCACCCACTCCCACATCAATTACATTTATACCTATACAAACCCCACCCTCCAACACTACCCTCTGACATCACTCCCTCTAAATAAACAACTTGTTCCAGCCTCATTTCCTCTCCCCACCCAAACTTCTCCCACCTACCATCTAACCCACCCCCTTACTAGATAATACGTCTATCCCTTACAACCCTATACCCACTCACTCCCCACATCCATTTAACCACTTACACAGGTTACTATAATGACTCTCCTTCTCTCCTCTCTATACCACTTTGCAATCACTGTATTCTTACTCACACTTACAAATCTAAAATCCCTCAGTACACCTCACCTACCCCCAAGACCTCACCAACTGGCATACTCTCCTCTACATTAACCTCCTATTCTAACATATCCCCCAACCTCTTTTAACCCAACCCACTCTTACTCATAAAACTTAACATTTTCTCATATAATCACCACACCCCGTCCCTCTTTCAAAAAGACATCAGAATCACATAACACGAAAACGATCTACATTAATATCCACCACCCCAAACACTTTCTCTCCTTATGTGGAGATATTCACCCCAACCTTGGGCCCAATCCCTCTACCACCAACCCTACCCATTCCCACAGATCACTAAACTTTATCACTATCAACCTCCAAAATATTAGAAACAAAATTCCAGAATTCTATGCCTGGATAGCCTATAGTAAACCAGATATATATGCAACTACCGAAACCTGGCTAAAACCATATATTAAGGACACCAAATTCCTACCACCTGGTTATGCCTGCCTTATATTAGACAAACCCTGAAGAAAAGGTAGAGGCATTGCCCTATTCTTCCCAAACAGCCTTTCCATTATCCCCTACTCATCCCCTATTCCTCAGTTCTCAAATGCTGAAATACTAATTGCTTTTTTTAAAGCTTAACAACTGTAAAAGCATATGTATAACAGCACTTTATCTACCCCAGGAAACAATACTCCCATCCTGGAAGAAATCTTAGCTTGGATCTCCACTAACATTAACAATGAAACAATCATACTGGGAGACATAAACATAAGCTGGCACAATTAACCAGACAGCTCCACACGCCCCATCATCAACCTCTATAACTTCACCCAATTAATCACAGAAATAACCAGACCAACTGGAAATAATACTAGCGGCACAATCATAGACTGGATACTAGTCTCAGACCCCAACAAAATCTCCAAAACAGGTACTCTTTGCTGCAATATCAGTGACCACCAACCACTGTATGCCATACGTAAAACCTCCCAACTACCCAGTCAACATCACTACATAATGCGAATAACCCTCACCAATTTCAACCCACATAATTTTACCAACCATCTAAAATCTGTAAAGTGGAATATACTAAAAACCCTCCCACTAGATGAAGCAGTTGAATTTTTAATTCAGCCTTCCTAAAAATCCTAGACAGCCATGCTCCTCTCCATCGCAAAAGAGTAAAATCAAAACACACCATCTGGCTTAGCAAAAGTACTAGACACTATGCTCATGTGAGAAAAAGCCTGGAAAAAATGGCAAAGAACTACAAATCCTACTGACATCTAATAGGATAGACAGCTCTGCAACAAAGTAAAATACCTAATCATAAATGATAAAAGGGATCACTACATTAAACTACAGCATAATTATCAGCAAAATCCAAGACAATTCTGGACCTCAATCTCCTCATTATTAAACCCTGTGACAAAAAGTAATCCATGTCCACACCCAGAAAAAACGCCATTAGAAATTGCTTATGTCTTCAACTCATACTTTACAGAAACTATTGCAAACCTTACTGCCTCCTTCCCCCCTCCTAGTCAACTTAATCACTACCCCAATAATAACCAACCTACAAACCCTCCCACTAGTACATTTTCTCTCTCCCCCATCCTTACCTCTACTATAACCAGGCTCCTCCTCAAACTAAAGCCAGGAAGCAATGCCCCTGACAAGCTACCCCCTAAATACTTTAAAATATCAGCTAAAGCCGTATCCTACCCAGTCAGTATACTCCTAAATAGATCATTCCAGGAATCCTACATACCCACCACATGGAAGAAGGCATACATTCTTCCCCTGCATAAAGGTGGAAACAACTCTGACACCTCTAACTTCCACCCAATTGCTATACTTTCCCCCCATTTCCAAGATCCTAGAAAAATACATACAGTCACAGCTCCAGCAATATCTACTACACAGCAATCTTCTTTCCCCCTATCAACATGGTTACAGACCCGCCCACAGTACTATCACTGCTCTACTATTTTTCACGAACACTGCTAACCAAGCTCCCAATGAAGGCAAACTGATCATCTCCCTCTTCCTTGATCTCTCTAAGGCATTCAACACCATCTCCCACTCCCTTCTCCTCTCCACGCTTTCCACACTGGGTATATCTCCACTAACTTTACTCTGGTTTTCCAACTACCTATCCAATAGAAAGCAATCCACTAGATGGGATACCTCCACCTCACTATTCCTTGACACTCCCACTGGAGTGCCTCAAGAATCCATATTAGGCCCTCTTCTTTTCAATATTTTTATCTATGACTTTCACTCTTGTGTTCCCAACAACTCTGTCATTCAATATGCAGATGACTCAACCATAATCTGAACCACCACAACCATACCCGAACTACTCACACACACTCAGCAAGCATTCTCATCCACTGAAAACTAGATGTCCACTAACCACCTTGCACTCAACCCAAACAAAACCAAACTTCTTCTCTTCACTCCAAAAAAAAAAACATCACAATAAACAAACCCGACTTCAAAATCTACTCATTCAACAAAACCACCTTAGAAGTCATCCCACATACAAAACAGCTGGGTGTTACCATTGATGAAGGCTTAACCTTTGATCATCATATTCACAAAACCATTAAAACCACACCAAAAACTAGGAACCCTATACAGACATAAAGACTTCCTAAGCCCTACAACCAGATAAACCCTGGCCTCTACATTCCTACTACCAACCTTTTTATATGGTGCCCCCTTACGCACAAACATTCGCACATGCCTAAAAACCAAAATGGAAATCTGTTATAACAAAATTGCAAGATTTGCAACCACTGCCACCTACTCCTCCCACCATTGTTTCTCATGTCACACACTAAAATAGTTTGAATTACCATAACACCTCACATACCAACAGCTTACCATAACCCACAAAATAATATACAAACCTCTCAACTGTCAAGCCCTTTACTCATCACTAACTCAGTACGACCCAAACAGACCCCTCAGATCAAACAATGAGACCCTACTAGTCATTCAAAAACCTAAACTCCCCACTGGTCAGGCTCTTGATTCCTTCTAGGTTGCCAAACTCTTGGAATTCACTCCCATCAGGACTCAGATCCACCACCAATGCTATCTGCTTCAAAAGCACCCCACATCTCTGTCTAACTACCCATGGGCAATGCTCCTGCTCTACACCCCATATAATCTGATCCCCACTGTTACTACTATCTCGCCCATCTTCACTATCAATCCACCTATCTTCCTCACTATTGTCACTCTCTTAGTCATTTCACTTTCCGTCTCCCACACCTGCCACACAAATATCCTCCATTATTCCTTTCTATTTAATGATTACCAAATGTCTTTACCATATAAATAAGGAATATTAACTTGCTGTTATCCAATAGTAGTTCTTACTCCAATTTTGACTTTGTTGTTTGTCAGTCTTAGTGTTGTATTAATGTAAATTAATATCAATTTTACTGTTATATTGAACTTATGTCAATTTTACTGTTATATTGTACTTATGTCAATTTTACTGTTGCATTGTTATGTCTCCTGGAGCTTTCCTCCCAAGGCCTCCACTGAAAACGGGCTCATTTTGGCCTAGTGGGCACTCCTAGTTAACAAATGTAAAAAATAAAAATAAATAAAAGAGATGAAAGGTTAATATTGGCAGCCCAAGACAGTGATCTATGTAAACGCTAGTTTACAAAGTCCATTGAAAATGTGAGAGAAACAGATAAATGTAGGTTTTGTCAAACCAAACTAGAAATGGTCGCACATCGTTGCTGGTTGTGACATATTAATGGCAGAGGTCCTGTACAATGAAAGGCACAATAATGGGGTGAGACTGTTGTACTGGGGATTGTGCAAACATTATGGTTTTGAAGTGGCTGAGACGCACTGGAAACATGAGCCAGAAAGCATCTTAGAATATGATGAAGTCTACATCACATGGGATCATCCATTACCAACAATTCAAAAGACAGATGCTAGAAAACCAGATATAGTAGTCCAAGAAAATAAGACGATTGATCATTGAAATTGCCACACCCAGTGACTACAGTGTCCTGCGTACATAGGGACACAAGGTTATAAAATATCAGGATCTGCAAGCAGAAACGAGCGCAATGTGGAAGAAGGATACCCAGATAGTTCCAATTGTAGTAGGATTAATGATTATATCACTTGTCCCACACTTCATCCTTGTCCATTTCTTTGTCCTCTTTACTTTGAATCCTTACCACGTACTTCCATTTTTTAATTTTCTTCTGCCTTCTTTTCTGCGACTCTGCTTTTGCCTCTTTTACTTTCTCTGCATATGTGTTGTATTCCTCTCACCTATTCATCAGGATTTTTTCTGCATCTTCCTTTTGTATTTTCTCCATAATGTCCTCCCAGGAAACATCTCCTTCATTTTCTGGCTCACTGTGCACCACCATTTCTTTTAGTAAATCATCCTGCAACCCTTCCATCTGGAGGGTTGTAGTTATACATATGCCATTTGCTGACTCCTCTTTATCAAACAGGTTTCTTTGAACCATCTCCTCAGAATTCTGCACACATTCTCCAGTCTTGATATTTGCTTTCTCCTTAATTTCTTTCACTACTAGATTATCTCCTTCTCTCTCCATCAGCCTCCCTGTATTTTTGGGCTGCCTCTGCATCTGAAATAGAAACAGGAAATCCTCTTCAAAATGCTTCACACTCACAACAATGATGAGTAGCAGAAGCTCCCAGACCCCCTGGCCAAATTTCCCCTCAGTAGTATAAATACCACCTTGAGACTAATGTGGCCAACAAAAGAACAAATAAAGATATAAATAAAAAGACTATCAAATAAATACATACAAAAGTAAATAAGACAGGTCAAGAATTTCTTTACCTCAGGGAAGCAAATCACTTAGCAAATCCCAAATAATGACAGGCATTTGAGCTTTACACCTCATATTCCTCTGAAAAATATGTGCTAATGTAAAGCCTGTTAATGTCCAACATCAAAGTATAAAACAGTAACATTTAAAATGTATTCTCAATAGACAGCCACATTCAGAAAGACTGCAAAAATAAAGAAAGAAAGAAAGAGAAAGAAACAAAAAAAGAAAGAAAGAAAAAAGAAAGAGAGGGCAAAAGGACTGGGTCAACAAACTTTTATGGGTGGGATAGGTAAACAAAGTATTCTTGACCATATTTGGAAGCCGCTGCAGTGCAGCAGTAGCATTGTTGCATCACAGCAAGAGGTTCTCCCATTCGATTCTCAGCTGGAGTGCCTTCTGTGTGGAGTGTGCATGTCCTCCCCACAGTTGAGTGGCGTTCGAAAGACATGCGTAGAATGGGCGTGCCTTTATTGAAGGTTTGGCGTCGAACTGGCACCTTGGCACCCGTAAAAATCTACCGCCAATCATTAGCGGACCAGAGTCCTGCTGTGGCGACCCCTAACCGGGAAAAGCCATAAGAAGAAGAACAACATTTACACCTGCTTAAATAAACTTGTAGTTCCACTGGTCTTCCAATAATAAGTAGGAATAGTGATGCTGTCAGCTCTTATTAGCCAGTCTCCGTATATCACCACTAAATGCCGTGCTCAATAATCCAATCAAAATTGCACATAGCTCGTGATATTTGAAGGCTGGCTTCCAGACTTATGTAGTTAAATACAATGCACTAAGGGACTGTATCGTTTTATAGTTTAACATGTCTCAGAGCAATCTGGCTAGACAACTACTAATGCAATTTCACTCATGCCAAATTTGATCTATCTCCCTTATAATCATCACATTTATTTTAAAACTTAAGCAATTATGTTGAGTGTTTTACCTTAACAAGCAGTTTATTCCACAACTTGGAAATTAACTGATTTTTATACTTGCCTCTATTTATACACATTTCCTTTTGCAGCAAGGTCCACTATCACTTAATCCAGGAAGTTGTTTAACTAACTATAGGCTTAGTTCCTTCCTTAAGCTGAATATTGCTTTAAAATTTAAACATAATTTCCTTCTCATCAATCTGCAAAATATGCTATATAGTCCTATCGTCATACAAGCTTTCACTTAAACTACTGATTCTGATTTGTGTAGCTTCTCAATTTTACCCAATGATAAGGGACAAAAACTTATTTTATATTCAATCACAGGTCAAGTCAGCACAATATGTTTAAAAACTAAGGATCATATTCACAACAGTGTTGTAAATAAGGTCAGTCTGATACAAAGCTTTTATCTTTACCTCCTGAATGTGATACTTAAAACAAAATCCTGTTCCTGTAATTATCCCCAGATCTTTAACATGTTTAACTATTTCCAACTATGTACTATCCATAACTATTTGAATGCTGCTGTTAATCGCATATAATGCCACCATACCTTTCAATGTACTGAATTTGAAAACACACTTTGTTAACCTAGTCTTGTACTTCCCTTAAATAAGCATTTAATTCTTCACGATCTGAATGATTTTTTTTTTTAATTATTGGTCTCACTTTGGAATCCTCCACATACATAGATGTCCAAATCTCAGAGGACAAAGGAAAACTTGAAAAAAAATACATGTTAAACAGCACTGCTGCCAAGATCGAACCCCAAGGCAGTCTATACTGATACTTATCCATGATGATTGCCTACCCCCTAATACACTGTTCATGTTCAGCAAACCAATTCTTAATCCATGTAATAATGTAATCATTAATCCTTAGGCCCTGTAGACATGAAGCTATACATTCATGCTGCAAACTATCAAATGTTTTTGTTATATCAAGGTATACTGGTTTACATCCTTTGCCTCCTTCCGTCAACATGAAAATCCATTCAGAAAATATTTGCCAAAGACAAAGTGGATTTTTTCTTCATAGAACCATATTGTGTATTAATAATCTTAAAACCTTAGCTGGGGATTTGGAAATTGCCGTTGCCAGATTGCCAGTGGGAAGCCCAAACACAGTCACTTTTCCATTGTGAGTAGCCTTTTCCATTTCATAGATAACCCTACAACAGTGAGTCTGTGTGGTCTGTAATCAATATGAAGGGGAGTCTCGATGCTTACCGCAGTGTTAATGAGGTATTCTGGGTAGTGGCATATGATAATGAGTTATGTGCCTTCCCCCCATTAATGCTTGTAGTCAGTGATTTATGCAGACATGTGATTCACAGATCATCTTCTTTCAGCTGTTCCCATTAGGGTCGTCACAGTGGATCATCTGTTTCCATTTCTTCCTGTCCTCTGCATCTTGCTCTGTCACACCAATCACCTACATGTCCTCTCTCACCACATCCATAAACCGTATCTTAGGCCTTCCTCTTTTCCTCTTACCTGGCAGCTCCATCCTTAGCATCTTTTTCCCAATATACCCATCATCCCTCCTCAGCACATGTCCAAACCAACGCAATCTCGTCTCTCTTGCTTTGTCTCCAAACTGTCCAACATGAGCTGACCTTCTAATATACTGATTCCTAATCCTATCCATCCTAGTCAAACCGAGTGTAAACCTTAACATCTTTAACTCTGCCACATCCAGCTCTGACTCCTGCCTTTTTGTCAGTGCCAATGTCTCCAACCCATATAAAATAGCTGGTCTCACTACCCTCTTGTAGACCTTCCCTTTCACTCTTACTGGCACTCGTCTGTCACAAATCACTCCTGACACTCTTCTCCACCCACTCCATCCTGCCTGTACTCTGTTCTTCACCTCGCTTCCACACTCACCATTACTCTGAACTATTGATCCCAAGTATTTAAACTCATCCACCTTCGCCACATCTACTCCTTGCATCCTCACCATTCCTCTATCCTCCCTCTCATTCACACACACATATTCTTAGTCCTGCTGACCTTCATCCCTCTTCTCTCTAGATCATATCTCCATCTCTCCAGGGTCTCCTCCACCTGTTCCCTACTCTCACTACAGATCACAATGTCATCTGCAAACATCAAAGTCCACGGAGACTCCTGTCTGATCTCGTCTGTCAACCTGTCCATCACCACTACAAATAAGAAAGGGCTCAGAGGTGATCCTTGATGTAATCCCACCTCCACCTTAAATGCATCTGTCACTCCCACTGCAGACCTCACCGTTCTCACACTATCCACGTGCATATCCTGTACCACTCTTACATACTTCTCTGACACTCTCAACTTCCTCATACAATACCAAAACTCCTCTCTAGGCACCCTGTCCTGCCAAGCCTGCTAATTAACACAGTCAAAAGTCTGCATTCACATATTACTTTCAAAGAGATACACCACATTAGAGGTAAGTGTCAGGGATTTTTTCTGGTGATGTACTAGGGGGGGTGTTTGTGATTATGTATATGTGCATGCGGCAGCATGTGTACATACATACAGAGGTTTGAGTGGCCTCAGGTGACTGTGTGTATGTGTGTGTGTGTGTGTGTGTGTGTGTGTGTGTGTGTGTGAGTGTGTGTGTGTGTGTGTGTGTGTGTGTGTGTGTGTGTGTGTGTGTGTGTGTGTGTGTGTGTGTATCTGTGTGTGTGTGTGTGTGTGTGTGTGTGTTTGTGTGTGTGTGTGTGTGTGTGTGTGTGTGTGTGTGTGTGTATATCTGCTTGAGTGATCATAGTAGGGGGACAGTTAAGAGATGAGAGTTGTTTCTTTTTCTTTGTGCATAGGTAACTACTAGGCTAACAGCCCAGCAGGGCCTTTTTAAGCCTAACCATGCTTCATGAAGGTGAGAATCAAACATGTGTCTTGTGTCCCCAAGACAAGCACTTTAACCATTATGCCAATCCATGTGTGTATGTGTACGTGGCTGAATCATTTAGTATGCCTGTGTGTGTGACCGAAGGAGCGGAGGATGGCATATGCTGTATGGTGAGTTTTGGTGTGAGTGTGTGGGGGGAGGGGCAGTGACAGCATGGGTCTGTTTGCGAGTGTATATAGATAAATGTGATTTAATTTGAAAATTTTGCTTCTGCATTTTTTGCTTCTATACATTTTTATTTATTTATTATTTATTTTATTATTATTTATTTGACATTTGTTGACCGGGTTAGTCTGATTGGGCAGAAGCCCTTTTTCAGCGGAGGCCTGGGGAGAAAAGCTCCACTAATGATTACAAACGTGGTATAAAAACACAATCGTTCACAAGATAAAAAGAATTATTTAAAGATAATAAGCTCTAAATTATCTAGCAAATTACATAGATACACTAAGTAATCTAAGGTGGTATACGACACATTTACATTATAATAATAAGCAGTCAAAAATAACTAAAATCTAACCGTGCAATCCCTGTAGGTGTAAAACTGATTAAAAGTGGGTGAGAGACTCGTAAAGACACAGGAATGGAGAAAGAGGTTACTTTTGTACAAATTCAAGGAGGAGAGAGAAAAGGATGTATGTCAATTCTGAAGTTGCGGGGAGTAGAAGTTCAGCCGGTGAGTAGACAAGAGAGGAAGAAGGGGGATGTGGGATGGTAGAGAGTATTTGAGAAGTAAGATACATGCAAGGAGGGTGGTTACTGAGGCAAGTTCAGGAAAAGGACGTGAGACTAAGGAGATTATCATGGGGGGTGATTGCAGTGACAGATCTAAGAACTGTTAAGAAAGTTTGTTTTTTTTAGCAACCGTGAATTTTTGTGGGTAAATAATATTCCTGATTTCGAATGGAAGTTTGTTCCAAGCTAGGGCTGGGAGGTAGCTATAAAGTTTTTGCTCTACTTTGCTTTTGTGTTTATAGATTTCGAGGAGGTTTTGGTCAGAGCTGTGGAGAGACCTAGGAGCGGTATAGAGGCAAACAAGAAAGGCAATGTCAGTGCAAGAAGAAGGTTAGTACAGTAGGGTGTGTATGACCTGGATTTGGGTAAAGGGTAAATGATGTGGGAGTTCTAACTAGTTTAAGTTTTGTAGAACAAGACGGTGAGAGTGGTCGGAATGGCCTGAAGTAAACTTAGCAATTTTATTATAAGTAGATTTGAATTTCATTAGGAGGAAGGCCTGAAGGTCGGCGCGGATGTGTGAGACATAGAGAAGGCTAGGGAGGAGGCAGGCATGGGATAGGGAGATTTTGGTTTTGGAGGCGAGACATTTTTTGTTGCGATACAGCAGTCCAAGTTTTTGGTGGGTTTTCTTAATGTTATTAGAGACATGCAAATTAAATTTGAATTGGTCATCTATGATGACCCCCAGAAGCTTGGTGTGAGATTCAATAGAAATTAGTGTATTGTTGTGGGAGTTGATTGAAAAGGAGGTTTTGAGATTGTTCATGGTTCTGGGAGTGAAAAGCAGGAGTTTATTTGTTTTATTTTATTTTTTTTTATTTAGAATCAACTGGTTATTGGAGAGCCAGTTTTTAATTGATGAGAAGAATTTTTGAGTGAGGGTGTTTAGGTCAGAGAATGAGATGGCCATGGTGATGACTGTGGCATCATCTGCATATTGCACAAGAGATGACTGAGGGCAAGATGTGTGCAATTGGTTGACAAATATATTAAACAGTAGAGGGCCAATAATTGATCCCTGATGTACACCCATTTTAATATGGAGGGCAGGAAACGTTGCAGAGAGCCATTTAACTGATTGAAGTCGATCTGAGAGATAGCTAGAAAACCAGGAGATGGTAGATGTGAAGAGATTAAGTTCAGAGAGTTTAGCAAGCAGAAGAGGGTGGGACAGTGTCAAAAGCTTTTGACAGGTCAAGGAATAGGGATGAAATTAGTTTATTATTATCTCTGGCTTGGTATATAGTATTCAGGATGGATATAAAGGCAGTGGAGGTGCTATGTTTGGGGCAAAATCTATGTTGTGTGGGGGTGATCAAGTTCTTTTATAAGAGATAGTGGAGGATTTGTTTGTGGACACACTTCTCTAAGATTTTGGAAAGAGGAGATAAAATAGCAATATGCCTGAATTTGGCGAGTTCTGATGAGTTGCCACCCTTGTTATTGGCAATTGTGTAGAATTTTTCCAGATTGAGGGGACTTTGGATTCAGCAATATACTGGTTGATGAGAATGGAGGTAGCAGGGCAATTGAATTTGCTGCCATCCTTGATAAGTTCTATTAACACTGTCTTCCATGTTTGCACTTGCTTGGCCTTCACTCTTCTGTAAACCAATGATGGAGTTAGATGTCCTTTATCTTCATCTTATTAGCACTATTTGTAATCTAATCCACAATGTGTTGTGAAATATTGTCACTGTACTAAATTTAGTCCTATAATACTCTGACTCAACTGATTAACGTAGACATTGCACCACTTGTATCCCCTCTGTTCCATAGTATTTGGTGTTCTTGGGCAAGGTATGGACTTCTAAATGCTCACAGACAATGCACTATTACCTGACCCCAAAAAAATCACTCTGTGAGAAGTGTAAGTATTGGAAACACGAAGTATGTAGCAAAACAACACTAAAAAGACAAGAGTAGATGCCACAATAGTATCCTGGATGACTGCTTTCCAACAAATACGCCAATGCAAATACGGAAGTAAACTCAGCAAACACTGTGATGATAAACCACGCTGTTCTATCTTTTGTAAAGTAAAATTTTTAGGAAACATCAATGCCTATTGTTATTAACTGGTATCAATGTCTGATTTTTTATATTTATATTTAATACACATGAACATACATTATATATTTAATATATATATTTCTTAATTTTTGTTTGTTAGATGTGTTTGATTGAATATTCCACATTCTACAATTAATTTAATTCTTAGACTGTTTTTATTAACGTCACTGTTGGTGTCTTTTATTATTTATACCCTCTTTATACCTTGTTTGTTACCCGACAATATTTATCTATATGTAGCAGTTTGGCTGGACGCTTATTGTATGCTGCATTAATTAAGTAATTAATTAAGTCAGAAGGATTTTTAAATTGAGAGTGTTTGCAGCACTGTTGTAAGTCTGATGAAGTTCAGGCAGGGACCTGATGTCTGAGCGTTTTACGATATTTGTTTCGTTTCTGTCTTTTGGTGTGGCTACTATTAAACTACTGGATTTTACTTTACAAAAGATAGAACAGCGTGGTTTATCATCACAGTGTTTGCTGAGTTTACTTCCGTATTTGCATTGGCGTATTTGTTGGAAAGCAGTCATCCAGGATACTATTGTGGCATCTACTCTTGTTTTTTTAGTTTTTTTAGAAGTGTAAGTATTATTATCATTAGGAGGCTACTCTCTCACCAAAGAAGGAGGTCTGTGAGACGCACACCCTGTTACCCACCCCTAGACATGACCCTATCATACAAATGTTTGTCAAGGCATTCAAAACATCTCTTTGCAAGTCTCCCTTTTTTACACCCCCCCCCCAACTAGTAAAGAGTCATTACTGCACAGTAACAAGACCATCTATTACCACTAGTTCCATAATGACAGACAAAATGACCTAGTAATAGGTAGCTCTAATATCAGGCTCACTGGTTCCATACTTACAAAAGAATGCTGTAATTTCTTGTGAAAAAAATCCAAGATTTACACAAGGAAAGCCTTATTTTACTTCTTTTTTTACTTTCTTCCCTATCTTCCACAAGATATTCCTGAAACTGGCTTAATACCAGCAACACAAGACCAGGTCCTAATAGTGCTTTCAAAAGCTACAAATACTACATCAGTGGGTCCTGACTATATCCCTAGATGCATTTTAAATATTATGAAGCAAGCTTTACGCACACGTCTAATAACACTGTTCAATCTCAGCTTCCATAATGGGTTTGTACCAAGTGAATGGAGAACAGCTACAGTCATTCCCCTACATAAGAAAGGACCTTCCACAGACCAAGACAATTATAGATCCATAAGTCTGACCAGCCTCATATGCAAAACCAAAAAAAGGCTTATTATGGAACTAATCAGTAAGGACATAGGGAACATCTAAACAATGGACCCATCTCAGTTCAGATTCATCAATGGCAATCATGCCTACTCAACCTGGTAGATCTTTTTGAAACGGTCAGCAAAACAATGGATGAATGCAAAATGGTATATTTCACATATCTCACTCTGGTGAAAGCTATTGACACAATTTACCACAAAGGCATAGTAGAAAAGTTAAATAAACTGTGAATAAACTTCTACTATTGCCAAATGACTCACAGATAGGATACAGGAAATCAAAATAGGGGAAGCTACCTCCACGAAGAGAACATTCACCAACAAAGTCCCGCAGGGTACTGTACAAGGACCTGTCCTGTTTGGCATCTACTTTTCTGAAGGAAAAGCTGATACCAATGGGCTCTGGCTGACTAGGTTTGCAGATAACTGCAAGCTAGGAGCAGCTGGTGAATGCTCATATGACTTAGCCATCCTGTAGGAAAACTTGCCCCAAATAAATAAATGGTGACAAAATCATGGAATGAAACTAAATGTGAAAAAATATATTACTGTATCCTTTGGGAAGTCATCTATCCTAGGGAGCTACCACATTGGCAATACACTCCTAAGAGCTGACTCAGTTGTTTAGGATTTGGGAACTTATGTGGACAGTTACCTAAAATTTGACCAACATATGTCCAGTGTAATAATAAATGTCCTTCTACATTGCACAACTTGTGAAAAAGGGACTGCGTCTAGATCTGTGGGCTTCATTATCCCCCTTTACTCAGCTCTCATTAGGCCAGTCATTAAGTATAATACCCCCCTTTGGCATTTATCTGTCCAAACACATGAAATAACTGAAACATCCATAAAGATGCCTTACTAAAAGGATTCAAGGCCTAAACAACATGTCCTATGTGGATCAACTGAAAGCCCTGTCACTATGCTTGCTATCCTTCAGACTGGTAAGAGGTGACCTGTACCCGGCATTCAAGGCATCCTTCAACCCAATAGAGATAGATTTATTGCACATGAGAAAGTTAAATGTCATTAGAAATACTCAGTCCCAGGATCTGAACATCTCTGCAACATCAACAGGATAGTTTGTAAGGAGATGTGTATCTCAGAGAGGATACCACTGCTTTGGAACAGACTCCCAATCCATATAGAAAAAGGTCATCCCTGTCCATATTTAAGTGCAACTTGGATGTACTGATGGAAAACAGAAACTCTTCTCCAGAACTGCCACAAATACTACTAATGTACAGAGGCAACTCAAAATTGCTTTTGTTTAATGCATGGATCCCTACAAACTATCTATGGTACAATCCAAGTTAATATCATTAGGGGTAATATATATTTATCAACCATGGGAGTCCTCACCTAATGGGATCGCTTGATTTGAGCACAAAAAGAGAAACTGTCTGGGCTTCAAGTGGCATACAAGGACAAATAGCCAAGTACTTACCGATAAACCTATGACTCTATTTGGACATTTTGACCAGTTACAAGTCTAAATAATAAAATAAATAAAAAAAAGATAATAGTAGAAGTTACCTCATCAGAAGACAAATAAAAGATAGCTGAAAAGAGGTAATAATGAATAGCAGTGGATTTACTAGTTTTATAAATAAAAGGTAGTAATAAGATTTGAAAAACAAAAAAAAAAATTAAAATTTGATAAGTTTGCTAAACAATAACAGTATGTTACCAAGATATATGGGGCAGACTGATTCTCGTCTTGTAGTTTTGCTGAATCTGGACCTTCTTAAGGAAGATGTAAGGCAAAGTTGGGAAATGTTAAGAGTGTGAAAAATGAATGGGCTGGATGTGCAGTAGACATCCTGGTTAGGAAAAAGAATGCTAAGAATTTGGAACAATGCTAATACAGGCCTGCTGAATCTAGCTTTGTTTGCGTAACTTGAGCACTAATCCAGGCCTTCTTAAATGTATTCAGTTGCATTTATTACTGCTTGGTAGTAACCTGATTAAAGTGCAGCTATCATTCTAAGCCTTTTGGTTTAAGCACTTGGGCTTCAGACCAGTTGTTTTACATTAAGAAGGTTTGTGGACTGCACTGTTGTGGGAGGAGAGGCTGGACTCTGCCCTTCTGAGCTGGAAATTTCTGGTTAAAGGCTTATAGTGCCTGCGTATTTGAACTGTTTCTTACTGAAATTGGTGCGCCTTTTTTGCTGTAACATAGACTAGATCCAGGCCTGCTGAATCTAGCTTTGTTTGTATAACTTGAGCACTAATCCAGGTCTTCTTTTTTGGAGAAGGTTCCCCTGCACCCCAGTGGCAGGAGTGTGCAGTTAGAACTTCTCTGATTGAAGACTATAGGAACAGGGCTCAGTTTTGAGATTTTTTACTGGTTAATTGGGTAATTTGTTTAAAAGCCTTTTCTTATTGCTTGTAGTCATCTAAAGCTGTTTTAGGTGTATTTTTTACTATTTGTAGTCATTTCAAGCTGTTTTAAGTGTATGTTTTACTATTTTTGCCTTATCTTTTCAAAACAAAATTTTTCCTTGTTTCCCACCTTTCTAAGCTAGTAGTCTAGTTTTCAGGCTAGTGCTGAATTCAGGGCTGTGTTACAATTTTCTGAGTTGCCCATACCTTTCTTGGATAGAGGGAGGTTTCTCTGTTCACCTGTGAGAGAGGGAGCTTTGAGCAGCCATCTGTCCCTGGAGGAGTGGTTCCAACCCAGAAGTTATTAGTTTATAGGCCATTTTGGGCTAATTTCTATCTCTTTTATTTCACTGCTGTAAAAACCGTGTTTGCACAGTTTTGCATGTCTGGGCAGCGCCGGTTAGCGAGGGCTAAATTTATCCCAGCTCCACCAAGTCTCCCTCTTTAGTTTTTCCCTTGAAAGTAGTCTAACTCTCAACCTAAGCACTTAAAAAGCACCCTACAGTCCAGCACTTCCTCAGACCTAATAGCAAGCACTAATATACCCTGACACTTGATTGCCCAGCAGGGCAATGCTCATTATTCACCCCTCACCAACCAAGTGACTAAGCAGCTCACCCTACTATTCAGGCATGACCAAAGGGCAATTTCAGGTATACTCGCCAGTCCAGCTGGTGAACCTGGGTATCCTGAGGCAATGTTACAACTGCCTCATGTACACAGACAACCCTCTCCTCCTACCACAAAACATTAACATATGCAAGAGATGCAATTATATAGCTAAACTGGAGGCTAATCTCTCTCCACCTGAGACTGGAATAGGCAGTCATGAGGAGAAGGTTAACACTTGCACCACACCTCCAGCCTCACATAGACCTACTAAACCAGCACTGGCAAAAAATACACATAAATACACAAAATCATACTCGGAGGCTCTAAATAAAAACCTGCAAAAGCATCCCAGACCTCCAAAGCAGACACCCAAAAACCTGCAACTCCTGTCACAAACCAGACAGCACATAAAACACAAAATCAGTGTGCCGCACAATCACAGCGCTTAAGGCGAAATAACATACCTAACACACTAATAATAGGCGACTCTGTACTCAGGCACACTGATGTCCCACTCACTAGGCTGGACAAGGAGAAGGCTACTGTTAGCTGCCTGTTGGGAGCCAGAATCCACCACATAACACAAGCACTCAGGTGACTCCAGAACAAGTAAAAATATGACTCTGTTATTGTTCATGTTGGTGTGAATGACCTGAGATGTACCTCCCTGGACTACATGAAAAGAGACATGGAAGAGCTCTCAGATCATGTAGCCAAGGCGGGTATGACTCTGACCCTGAGTAGCATCCTGCCCTCACCAAGAATGATACTGGAGTATAAAGAAAAAATGACCAATTTCAACAATTGACAGGAAAAACACTCAATCAGTCCTGGATAAAGTGCCTTTCAGAATAAACATAGAAAAATCCAAAAATAGCTGAAAAAGGCAACAGCAAAGCAGACAATCCTTTTAAAACAAACTTTTAATCCAACAGGTTATAAAGACAGTGACTGCTTTCACATTATCACAACGTTTCATCAGACTTTAAGTAAAAACCATTAACTGCCAACCATAAATAGTAAATTCAAACCCTTCTGGCCTATGGTTCAACAGAAACAATTATGACATCATGTTGAAATTTAAAATTTAAAAAGACATGCTTTATAAACAACATTCTTCAAAATATATACATAAATAAAGCATGCATCATAAGAAACACTTATAAAGCACATGTGCATTCGATATATAAATATTAATATAATACATATGTTTATAAATATCACAAAAGACATACAGATTTTTATATTTAAATAAATTTAAAATTAAAAAATGTATGCAGTGTAGTTCATTCTAACAACCAACTAAAAACAGTATATACGTATGCTTGTGTCCAAAAATCATCTACATGAAACTGTGAAAATTAAAATTATATTTAAAATGACTAATGTGCATGTGGTTTGGCTTATAAAAAAGGTTTTAACGTCATCCTATCATTCAGTTTACTCATTTTATGTGCTTGCAAGTGTATTATCCATCTACTTTCTCTACATTCCGTGTAAGTATTAACATTCCCTAATGTGCCTGATTTCTTAATCATTTCTAATGCTCTAAACTTAAACTTATGTGTCATACCATGGCAGGTGATGATACATTCGTCCACCCTGATACTAGACAGGCTTATGTGTTTAAACAATATGCAGATTGTAAGACGAGGGACTTGGTGCACCTGGTACAGTGCCAGGCATGCAAGTCCTTCTATGTAGTTAAAACCAATAGGACCCTCAGAGAAAGAGTAAGAGAGCATATTTATGTTATAAACAAAGAAAATGATAAGAACGCATTAGCTAAACATGTGCTAATCTATGGTATGACATAAGTTTAAGTTTAGAGCATTAAAATTGATTAAGAAATCAGGCAGATTAGGGAATGTTAAGACTTGCACGGAGGGTAGAGAAAGTAGATGGATAATACGCTTGCAAGCACATAAAATGAGTGGACTGAATGATAGGATGACATTAAATCCTTTTTTATCAGCCAGACCACATGCACATTAGTCGCTTTAAATAGAATTTTAATTTTCACAGTTTCATGTTGATGATTTTTAGACACAAGCGTACGTATATACTGTTTTTTGTTAGTTGTTAGAATGAACTACACTACATACGGTTTTTAATTTTAAATTTATTTAAATATAAAAATGTGTATGTCTTTTGTGATATTTATAAATATATGTATTATATTAATATTTATATATCGAATGCACATGTGCTTTATAAGTGTTTCTTATGATGCATGCTTTATTTATGTATATATTTTGAAGAATGTTGTTTATAAAGCATGTCTTTTTAAATTTTAAATTTCAACATGATGTCATAATTGTTTCTGTTGAACCATAGGCCAGAAGGGTTTGAATTTACTATTTACGGTTGGCAGTTAATGGTTTTTACTTAAAGTCTGATGAAACGTTGTGATAACGTGAAAGCGCTCACTGTCTTTATAACCTGTTGGATTAAAAGTTTGTTTTAAAAGGATTATCTGCTTTGGTGTTGCCTTTTTCAGCTATTTTTGGAATTTCAACAATTGGCTAAGTTTCTGGTGTCATTTAAAGGGGATCCAGTGTCTGCCAGCCTTGGACGACATGCTTGACAAGCCTCATTGCTTTGCAAGAGATGCCTTGCACCTGTCAACCCTAGGCTTTTGAATACTGGCCAAGGCTCTTGCTGCCCCCATAGTGCCTGTTTTAGGCAAGGTTCAAAAGTCAAACCCACCTCCATAAACAGCACAAATAAAAAAATGAGGGTTATGCTACTCAACACCAGGAGTTTAAATCTCAAAATGCATGCTCTCGAAGCACTCCTCAGTATGGAGAACGTCAACATCTGTGCAGTAACTGAAACTTGGTTCAAGGCTCCACAGTGGACCCCAGCACTACCGGGCTACAACTCACACCACAAATTTCGGCCACAGAATACAGACCGAAACACAAAAGGAGGGGGTGTATCCATATTCATCAAGGATACCTACACCTCCAGGTTAGTGGCACAGCATGACACCTCCGAGATCATCCATGTGCAACTAACATCAGGCAAATCTGCAATGCAAATTGTGGCCTGCTACAGATCACTCTCCATGACCCAGGACCACCAGTCCGCCTTTCTGGAGACACTGGAAAACATGAAGGTCCTACCGAACACCCTGATATTGGGCAATTTCAATTACCCTACCATTAACTGGAGAAACTACTCAAGTACAAACTCCCAGGTCCAGCACTTCCTGGAATTTATCAACTCAAATGCCCTGGATCAGCTGGTAAACTCCCCTACCAGAGGTGATTGGACCTGGTCATCACCAACATGGGTGACAGGTGCTCCACACGGGAGGTCAACCCCTCACTGGTTAGATCAGACCATAAACTAATCACTCTGGATGTCCACACCACACCATTACCTCCAACCAAGGAAACCATAGTGAAAAACTTTTCTATAGCAAACTTCACCTTACTTAAGACAGAGGTGGTAAGTTTCACAGCACCCACGCTTAAGGATAACAGTGTCCATGATGCAGAAACCTTTACAAATGCGCTCTATGAGCACCTACAAGGATGCATGGATTGTGCCATCCCTAGCAAAACCAAGACTCACTCCCCTAAGAGAAGGAAACTAGTCTGGTGGACCCCTGCCATAAACAGGCTATACAATAGAAGGAGGAAACTAGTTCAGAAAAAAGCAAATCCCAAGAAGGAAAGACATCCGTGATCAGTATCAGTAAGAAACTAAGGTCCCTCATAAAATTATCCAAGGCTAACTTCGAAAGAAAAATAGCCAAGGATTCGAAAGATAACCACAAAGCCTTCTTTAGTTATGTCAAGAATCTAAGTGGCAACTCACAGATATGCTCTGAGCTAGTGCAAAATAGCACAAACTATACTGAACCCACTGATACTGCCAACATCCTGGCAGATAGATTCAGTGCAAACTTCACCCCCTCTCACCCCCAAAATGGCCCACAAAAATACCGGAAAAGTGTAGTGTCCCAGAAATCACAGATGCACAGGTGAAAACAGCCCTTTCAAAATCCAAAAGCACAGCGTCAATGGGGCCAGATGGTGTCCCAGGCTGCATCTTGCATGAACTAACCCCCCACCTAAACACACTGTTCAACCTCAGCCTCTCCACAGGCTACACGCCCATAGAATGGTGCACAGCAACTGTTATTCCGCTCCACAAAGGAGGGGCCACAAATGACCCTGGTAACTGTTGCCCCATAAGCCTGACTAGTCTGGTCTGCAAGGCTATGGAGCGCATCATCATGGAACTCATTAACAAAGACATTGGGAACCTCCAAACACTTGACCCGACCCAGTTTGGCTTTGCTAAGGGCAGATCATGCCTACTAAACCTGGTTGACTTCTTTGAGACAGTCACCAAGGCCATAGATGAGGGGAAGGTAGTTCACTCAGCCTACCATGACCTCGCCAAGGCTTTTGACACCATTCCCCACTCGGGAATTATAGAAAAACTCACCAGCCTGAACATAAACCCCTACGTCATGAGATGGGCTGCCAACTGGCTTACACACAGAACTCACATGGTAAGAATAGCAGGCTCCAGGTCCAACTGTAAACCAGTCACAAGTGATGTCCCACAAGGCTCAGTCCTGGGACCCCTACTGTTCAGCATATACTTCTCAGAAGTACAGGAAAACACAGGAGGACTATGGCTAACCACGTTCACCGATGACTGCAAACTGGGAGCCATAATTGACTCTCCAGCTGACACGGACATTCTCCAAAAGGGCCTTACTGAGACAGACACCTGTTGTCAAAGTCATGGTCTTAAGCTAAATGTCAAAAAATGCATAGTCATCCCATTTGGGAAAAACAAAACACCCATGAATTACCACATAGGTAGCAGCATCCTTAATACAGAAGAGGTAATAAGAGATCTGGGGACCCAGGTAGATAGTAATCTCTCCTTTGACAATCATATTGCCAAAGTAGTTAGGAAATCTTTCTATGTAGCCCATCTAATTGCTAAATGGTTCACATCTAGAAATAAAGAGGTTATAGTGCCCCTCTACTCATCAATCATCAGACCCATCATAGAGTACATGTTCCATTTGGGATGTACCTCACAAGACACTTCCAACAGCTGGAAAGACCACAAAAGTACCTCACCAAGAGGATTACTGGCCGCAAACATATGTCCTATGCAGCCCGACTGGAAAAACTCCAGCTGTCCTCAGTGGCATATCGCTTACTTAGAGGTGATCTCTGCCTGACTTACAAAGCCATGTCCAACTCAGAATTGATGGACATGCTCCATCTAAAGAAATCCAAGTCACTCTGAGCCACTCACTCTAGTGAGCTAAACCTCACCACAACAATAAATAGAACATGCTGGAGGGATAGATTCCTGTCACAGAGACTCCCCATGCTTTGAAACAAAATTCCTAACTACATTAGGCAGAGCCCCTCACTAACACTCTTCAAGAGAAAACTTGACGAGTGGATGGGTAACACAAAATACACCACTGGGATCACTTCATTGGCTCTTCTTGACAGAGGCTCAGTTAATTAATCAATGGGGCGGTGAAAGCTGACACACTCTGGCTAGGCTTATAAATGCCCTCAGGCAGATAGCCTAGTACCTACTTATGAATCTATTATGGCTTTACTTCCTCTTTTGAAAGATGTCAGTAGAATTGTTGTGAGTAGAATGCTAAGAATTTGTAACAATGCTAATACAGGAAGCATAGTAATGGATAAAGACATTGAAAAAACTTAAACATGTTGTAAGGATGTATGCACCTCAAAATAAGAGACAACAAGCTTAAGGGAAAAGGGGAAACATATACTTGCATTCAAATAATATAGGGATGGAGATTTCATGTGTGAAATATCCCCACATTCATTGTTTCTAATCTCTGCTGGCTATATTGTGAATATATTTCAAACACATATAAGTGTAGGTGCACAAATATAGCAGTGTGTGTCCCTGAGAGCAAGAAGTGGATAAACAATGCTGTAGACATTTTTAACACAAAGATGGTGGACCCTCTTAGAGGGGATATACTTTACTGGCACAGTATGTGTAAGAAGGGCTCTGAAGCTATCATTTGGTGTTCTGCCAGAATTGCAGTGATCACATAACAGAAGTCTTGTGTTTTAACCTATTATTTTAGCAATGTAACTTCACATCCTCCTGACTGAGAATGCCTTCAGATTCCATTTACAACTAGCATGTACTTTTGGTCTTTTTACATATTTCTCAAAGGTGATGAAGAAGTAAACATAATTACATTTTGCTTTTATGACATAAATAACACCGACTTATTTTTTCCCTTGAAAAATGATATATCACTTGAAATTTACTTAAATATGGAAGCATTGTTCCAGGAATTATGAACTGACATTATTCAGATGAAAAATTGTGGTACATGCATTCTCTGACATTGGGTTAAACAAGTATGAAGCCTTCTACAGGAAGTCACTGAGATACTACTTTATTAGAAGAATTTACTTAAACCTCTCATGAGGAACAGTTATTTCCTCACCATGATATAATTATATTTTATTGCCGGTAAAATGGTTTGTACTAAAAAATTTAAATAGTTCATTAAATAATTAATAAATAAAGGAATAAATAAACAATCATTATAATTAACTTACCAATAGCAGCAGCCCATCACTAAAGTTCAGATCACTCATATTCAAGACTATTATTTTCTTTAGCTTCACAGTACATGCTGATTTAACACATGACTGTTTTAATGAGCCCTTTTCAAAATATTTTTTCCCAATATCTTGTGTTGTATTTGTACATGTCCCAGTGCAATGCTGTGCTCACTGAGCAATGACAACATATTTTCTGGTTTCCTGTACATCTGTAAGATACGGACGGCATCTTTGCTTTTATGTCCTGTTGTCCAAGACAGATGTTCAGACATTTCATGTCAGATGCTAAGCATTTTTCCAGAGAAAGCAATGTGTCAGTTTTAATATCAAGCAGACAGCAAATCAACTAAGGTTTCCTCTTCATTTGCCAAATATGTGCTGTATAATGGCCTCTGTACTTCTTTAACAACATAGTTTGCTGTCCTTTAAACAGAATAAGCTTCAAGGAAAACTGTCAGTAATGCTTGCTTTCCATCATTCGTGGTTCTTCAAAAATGCCACTATCTTAGATACAACCTTGCTCTAGATAAAGAAAGTGATGAAGGAAAAATTGAAGCAAAGAAGGAAAAATGTGAGAGAAACTGGCAGAGTAGAGCGAAAACAAGAAAAGACGCAATTGAAACAAATGCTTAAGACAAAAGACGGGGAAGAAAAAAGAATAAGAAATTGTAAGCATGACAAAAATATATATATCCCAGAAAGAAGAAAATTGATGTTTTACTCACAGCTATAATTCTGCACTTGAATAGGAGATACTTTGTTTTTGTGGCTCACCTGTGTCAATACCAGGGAAAACACTTTAACATTTCAATATAAGCTTGTCTGCTATGAAACAGAAATGGCATTTGTAAGAAGTAATAAATATGACAGAGGTGTCAAGATATTCTGTAAATGTAATAAGTTTACTTTAGGAAGTGATATGAATTTCTTTTAGTATTTTGAAAATGACCTTGCTGAATGCTTTCTAACAAATTTGGTGGCAATAAATTATTGCTTTATTGAAAGTCTAAATGCAATATACTGAGGAACTATGCAAATCTAGGCAATAGTCTTTAAATGCCAGTTATCAATCAAATTTACAAGCAGATAATGTTAGCTACTACACCACCATTCATAAATGTATTCTTTGTATTATTTCTGGGCTTTATTCCAAAGCTCCCAAAAGTACTGATGTAGGATGGAGAAGAAGATATTTCAAGCACTTTCAATTGACATAAATTGGTATATTTAGCAGAAGCATTATACATTTTTAAAACCAAAAGTACACATCATATTGCATCAGTCAAATGATACATTATAATATTGTCCAATTTTGTGAAATAAAAGAAAGAATGTGTTTAAGCATTTTTCTAGGTTTATTTTTGCCTCCTGATTAAGTGTTTGTTTCTTTCCATTGTAGTGCAGCATAGATCTTTAACAAGTTATGATCTCTTATCTATTAATGGTTGCCATTGAATTCACTAGATGAGTTAGCTCATATCATTGCATAGCAAAGCACAGCTGTAACCACTGTTTCATTGAAATAAGATAGTGAATTATCTTAAATCAAAATGATTGATAAAAATTTAAAATTTCTAGCTTACAGGGCTGTAAACATTTCCCATGCAGTATTCATAGTAAGGTCTGCTAGGGCATCAGT
This sequence comes from Protopterus annectens, assembly GCF_019279795.1. Classification (NCBI taxonomy): domain Eukaryota; kingdom Metazoa; phylum Chordata; order Ceratodontiformes; family Protopteridae; genus Protopterus; species Protopterus annectens. The sequence goes on along the minus strand of NC_056748.1, from coordinate 195,716,423 downwards.
AATGATTCATGTAATGCCTCTCTTATTGTCATTTGAAATGCATGATCATTCCTGGCTATACCTCAAATGTGAGACGACAATGTAAGGTTATTATTAAAGAATTCTAATGAAGACTTGATATCAAATATTAGCTACTCTGAAGAACCATAAGAAGAAAATTACTTTTGCCAAGGGTCTCTGCTTTACAGTTCTTTAAATACACTGACAACTAATGCCCAGCTTGTCAGGCTTACATACAGTTCAATGAAGATGTTCTGTAGAAGCTAAACAATCACTGTAACAGAGGTGTCAAAATAACATTTACTAAGCCAAAGAATGTTCATAAATTTAAATTATGCTTTCCTCTGCAACTGCATCCTCGTATTTTACAAGTCATGTGGCAGGGAATTATTCTGCAGAACAAACCACTTGGATGGCTTTTACAGAGGTCAGTAAAATGGAAGGTTAAAAAAAAAAAACATTCTTTTTCTCAAGTATGGCATATCAATGATCCTCATAAAGCCAGATATAAACATTGTGGTACTGTTCAAATTAATTAGCGTCCACTGACTAATGTCTTATTATCTACACAAAAAATTAGAGTAAGCTTTTTCAGACATACTGTCTTGCTATAAACTTCCCACTTCTCATGGCTTTGTGCTCATTTGTCATTCTGCTACATGGTGAGATACAAGTTCCTTTTTTAACCTACTGTATGACATTTGACTGCATTACCAGAACCTAGAAAACCTGGAATAAGTTATTTTCTTATTTTACTGAGTAAACTATGATAGCTGTACTCTTATTTTTTGTGCTTTTAAATAATCTTGCTGAGAAATCAATGGTTTTAATCTAGTTAGAAGTGAAGGAACCCAGCTGTTTATATGCCTCTGATGGCTTTAGAATCTTTAAGAGTGTCTCTACTGGTCAGTGTGTTCTTTTGAAATTTTGAAGCCATTTACCTGTCTTGTTATAAATTGTCCATGCTTGTGTGGTACTGCACTATGTGTAGAAGGATTGCAATGTGTACTATGTATATATTTACATATACATATGGGTCTACTTCATTTGCCCTAACTTCCAATTGACTGACATCCATTTGACTGACCCCATTTTACTGAAATTTCATTTGACTGACACTTCATTAGACTGACAAGTATTACTGGTAGTCTCCAGAGCACTGTACGGCAAGTAAATGGAATATGTCCCCTTCCACACTGTAGTGCGAACCTGGAGTTAGAATATATAGTTATGGCGGGTGGGGTGGTGAAGCCCCCCCACTTACTTTTGTTTTACTAAGCAATATTAAAGCAAAACCAAACAATATAATATGAAATTAAGTGGGGGGCTTTGCCCCCAACACCCCTCATTTTTGTGATTTTTTTTTTACACACAGATCATTCATCACATTCCAAAAGTTTCCTTCAAATTTCAAACACAGTTTAAAGAAGCAAGAAAGCAGTGACAAAGTGACCACTTAAATGAACAAATGAAATGCACACGCTTTAGGCATAAGAAGAGGTTATCTGCAGCACCTGTACTCAGTACAAAGCACTGTGACACACATTTTAATAGGCCTTAATATGTATCACAGAAACTGCACTGGCTGGCATTACACTGGTAAAGGATTTGTAAGATCAGTTTCCTAACTTGCAAATTTGTATACTGCCTGAGATCTTGACACTTTATTGAGATGCTGAATATATATCTCCCGTGACGAAATCAGTTTATCTCCATGTTTGTGACAACTGATTTTTTTTTTGGCTCACCATTCATTGCAAATTGCATACTGAGAGCAGCAAGCCAAAAAACCTAAAAATACACTAAAAATCTTTTTTTTTTTTTTTTTTTTTGCAGTAGGGCAAGATCCCCCCCAAACAAAAATATGGTATACACCAACTCCATTGTTATACTACAGTGAAGAAAAAGGAAAAGCCCTGCAAAATGCACACAGCCAGCATGTACAATACATTGCAGCAAAACTTACAGTGAAATAAAATTCCTGCACTTTTGTCGCTTGATAACCAATGCAGTGAAAATGTGTCACATAGCTGAAGAAATTCGTCTTATACAGGCCTGAGACCATTTCAGGTTCCAGCAGTATATATACAGTTATCTGGCTTTAGCTACACTATTCAGTTTTCATTTAAGATACATTTGCATATTATGGAATTGGAATTAATTCAAATTGTATAAGTAAAACATGAATAAACCCTTCTGGCCTGTCTTTATCTTTGAGATATCATTGCCAAGGGGTCACTTAAAACTTGAGGTACGATATGATAAGGCAAAGACTTTTAGGGATAACGATATACTTACATAAAAGTTTCAGCTTTATAGTAGCTTCATGTACTTTGTATATTGTAGCCTAGAGTATACTAGAACTAGATATATTATGGATTAGCCCATTAACTGAGCAGGTAATAACAAATAACCAATTTATATGATCTAAACATGATGCCGTTTAAATTAACCATGCCATAGTCTGGGTAAGAAGGCATTAACAGTCAACATAATGATAGCTCTAATGCTGCTACATGTATCATTTAGTACAGGATTTGATCTTGGATGTATAATTACTCTGAAATGATTTAATTACTTCTTGATGAAAATAATATTGAACACAATAGTGCTTTTATTTAAACTCAGCACAGTAAGATTGCATGCTAAAGAAAACCAAACAAAATAAATAATGCCAACTGTATAAGATATTATGTTCCACAACATAACCTAGGACATTTAAAACTAATTGTTTGATTTAAATGGAAAGAAAAGAAATAAGTGACACAAATAACCCAGTAGAATCAGAGAAAAAAACTCTGAAGTGATGGGCATAAAAAATTCTGCTGAAAATAGGTCATACTGTCAAAAAAACATTAAACATTACTTTATCGTTTTATCTTTTTTTTTTTTTTTGCAAGAAATTATGTGCGCAGAGCTTATTTTCTGTTACTAGGTCACCACAGAATGCAAATAAAACCTTGACTATGACATCTGGTTAAGATGGTAAAATACAGTGCTATACAAAGTCAAGCAATTAACTTAAAGCAATTAGCCTCCATGTAAAAAACACATTAAAATTATTTAAAAACATCAGATGTATTTTATTCTGGGCATTATGTCAGAAAGAGATGTGTCCAAAAAAAAAGGAGTCCAGCATACTGATAGGGATATTTGGCAGGGTTTGTAGTCATTTTATGTAAAGTATAGCTGGGTAATATAGTATCAGGGATGGTAGTCAAAAGGTGAAAAAGTCCTATTTTGCAAAATGTTACTCCTGTGTAATACATCAGTGCCAAAAAAGCAACAAATCAAAAGTTGTGCTGACTTATTATTGTCCTTACTTTAGTAGGAGATGTGATACAGGTAGCAAAAAGATAGTATTAGAGAGCAAACAGCCAGAGTAAAAGAACACGAGACGCATGTAATAAAAATATAGAGGTAAATGTGCAATTTCCCTTCAGAAATTGTTCATTTTTAGGCCTTAGCATAGATGATATTGATTTTTCATTTGATAAAATAAACTTAGCAATACTATTTTGATTACATTTTATTAAAATATGATTCAGTTTGCAAAAGCTTAGGATAACTAAAATGCTGATCTTGCACAGCATCAATGAAGGGGCTAATGTCAAATATGATATTTGTTTATGTCTTATATTTCAACCTTGAAGGTTCATAATAACAATATGTTACTGATTTTAACATTAAAAAGGGCTTTCATGTCTGTTATGAAATCACTGAAATAACATACACATGGCTTATTCCATTTAGCTGCATATGCAGAAAGGTTCTTATTCCCTTAAAATTGTTTCCATTAAAATATTCCAATAAAGTAAAATATATGACTGTTTTGTATCAATCAACAATAGCAAAGGTTTGAGAAGCTTTCAGATTATGATTTTTCAGTTTCTGCACTTCTTCCTAATAAAATGCAAAATAATCTGTGTCACTAAATTCTGCTTTGAGAGCCCAGCCTAAACACTGGTAACAGAATAACTATACTTGGATAAGTGATCTTAGGCTAATCAAATATCAATTGTAAAATAGCTAAGAAGTAGTATAATTTTATAATCAGCTTTTATTAAACATTCGGGGCCTGACAGTACTGCTAACAATGTGCTATACTTACAGTCCAACTATTACCTGAAGAGCCGGTGACCCACAGCTCTCAACTGTCCAGATTTTCACAGAATGTCCAGATTTTTGCCTCATATTTTTGGTCTATTCCTCATAAAATCTGTGGTTATCTAGTAAGTCACTGAGAACTGAAGTCACTACATAATGATATACATTTCAGTTTCAGAATTCATATCTCTCAAAAAATGCATGCTACCACAAATCTGTTATTCTGGCAACTTTCTACATTTATAAGAGCAATATTTTAAAGCTGTCCCTGTTTTAGGAGCTTTGCCCCCACATTATTTTAGGCTTTGTCCAGATTTCTTGAACTAAGAGGTAAGCTAGCATCCTTTTATTGTCCCACCCTCAAAACTTAGATATAACATAGTATGTATCTTGTCTTACTATAATTATATAAAACAGTATTCTGTCCAAATTAAATTGCTGGAAGCTAAACTTATAAATGGGATGTGGGTAGATACTGAAAGGTGCACTGCTACACACCCTGGGTAGGTGGGGTACTTTGCTATAGAAATATATGACTCTTTTCTAACAGTGGCACTGCTATTATAAAACCATATGCATTTAAAAATAATTCTATTCATAAAGCTCATTACTCTAACCATTGCTGTGTATCATGAAGTAAATTAAAAATACCTGCACTGTTAATGTAAATTTAAAGGTAAGTTACAAATAAGGGAAGAAAGAACAGTTAGTTGAGTTTCTTGGTCTGCAGTAAAAAACAATTATATTATTCTGCATTTCCTCTGCTGCTGTACAGATACAGGTGCAGCTAGAGTTACAAGCTGAGTTACTAATAATGCAAAAAAAATACTAAATTCTTGTAACTTCCGTTTCTTGTTTACTACACTATCTTATAATATCATATCAATGTTTTGCATCATTTTATCATCCTTTATATATATATTGCATATGGTATATTTACCAGTATAAATCCACACATCCATGCCTATCTATGTATCTCTCTATCTGTCTTTTTCTATGTATATTGAGTGCAACTTTCTACGGGACATTATTTTGTCTTCAATTGAATGAATCATTCTTTGCAAAAAAATGTTTTTGTTTTGAATATCTTATAGAAAGTGTGTGAACTAGTAAAAAGTCTAGACATTTTAGCACAGTCTAATATATTTCCAGCTGCTGCATTTCCAATCAACAACCAAGGGAAGAAATGCAGCAGTCCTGTTGGAATTCTGATTTGGATGCTTCATCCATCAATACATCCATCCACAATCCCTTTTTCCCATTTTTGCACATGGGATCAAGGTGTCACATCAACAGTGATGACCATCTAGACCCAACATTTCACACCAGTGGGTAGCTAGCTTCAACAACTACCATGTACCTGATTAACCCCAACTAATGTAAGATTGGGCTCAGATTCTATCCGTCCCCTCTTACCCCCTCTGTGAAACCACTTAATTTATCCCTTAGTCTTCTTTAATTGTATTTTATTTTTTTCTTTATTTTATACATTTATTAGCTGGATTCACACACTGGCTATATTGGATCCCTAGGGGACAACTCTGCAGCCCTGTCTTTTAACGGACTTAAAGTTTACACAGTAGGCATACTTAGGTGAAAGGAAACAAACCTTGTTACCTCAACTACAGGAAGCATTTTGTTAACAACTCAGCTAATCTTTAGATAAACTCTTACAATGACTTTATGATTTGTCACTCCTATATCTTGGCAGACCATCATTAAATCTATTTAAAATCAAATGCTACAGTTTACATAATGCTTTATTAAGTAATAATAATACATTTACCTATTTCAATGCATGCCAGTATCAGTATAATAACTTGTCTAATTTCCAGTCCCAAGAAGTGTTCTGTATATTGAAGATTTGTAGAGACATTGCTTGTTCTTTACCAATATGTTGTATGATTTATGCTTGCTTCTCTTTTTGTGTGAGCACTACCACCCTGCCCCCCTCAGGAAAGGTTTCTTCTACCACCCTTGTTCACGTCCTGAAGCACCTGGGTTACTAATCAAACCAGGTCTTCTATGTCACAGTCCAGATTTCACTTATCTGCACCTCAGAGCTGACATTCTTACAGTCAGTTTCAGCCTCGCTGTGAAAAAATGCAAATCATTATAGATATAAGAAGGCACAGTGGCTCCATGGTTAAAATTTTACTTTTAAACCTACAGAATTCAAGCCTGACCTCCACTAACTTTTTTTTTTTTTTTTTTTTTGGAGTTAACATGTTCTTCTACTGTCTGACTGGATTTTAGCCAGGTACATCAGTTTACTCACACTTCCCATTAATGCCTGAATTAGCTAAACTGGACTGCATAAAGATGTGTGTTCATTACCATATTGTATGTTGCATTCCATTCTTATGCAAGTTGTGACCGAAAAGGGGACAAAAGGGTGGGGTTCCTAAAACAATATATTAAAACTTGCAAAAAAAAGAAAAAAAAAATGAAAAATGTCAGTGAACATTCAGAAGCCTTTTTGCTGAAGCACTTGTATGACCAAAAGCAATCATTTGCACATATTCCATGGACCTCTATGAGGAAGGTATTAGGCATGACACAGTGATGTCTCTGATTTACTATGGTCTTTTTGACATTTTCCCAATTATGTTTTCCTGTCTAAACCTTTTAGTTGTTTTGCTTAAATAAAAAAATCAAATTCCCTTGTGCTTAGGTTCCTATAAGATATTCATCTGTTACTTTAAGACCTACTTATCTTCAAACTGGAAGCCTTTTTTAAATAGTTCCAAGTCGTGCAACACAGGGGAGTAGTTTCAAGATCACAAAGGCATGGCAAGCAGATGGGAAATAGTGTGTATGTGGTCCTAATGTGGACAGTACAGCTTTTTAAACTTTTCTTTAAAGGCATATAGAAACTGTTGAGGGGGCCAGTTCATAACCCCTTCTTATGGAAGGCAGTTTTAATTTCATATTGAAGACACACCTGGATATGTCATACCCAAATGGTGAAAGAAACCAAAAAAATGGAAAAGTTGCTGGAGGGAACACTGCCAACCAGATGAGCTTGGGTCATTGGATATTTACATAATATTAGACAGTCATCAGTGACTCGATTACTGGCAAATACCAGCAGACTTGATGAGGTTGTATGCTTAGCGTAAAATGTAATATGTCAGCTCATACATTAATGAGCCATTCTATTGATCTGTCACAGTTTCGGCCCAACAAACCATTTGAAAACAATGGAGAATGTCTTTTTTCATCCCAAAGGCCATCAGACCGAAGGCCTTGTTAGGTTAGCCTCTGTCATCTTACTCAATCATCAGTTTAGTACGTAACTTACCAAACTTGATATAGTGGGACAACCTTAAGTTGCAGTTGCAGGATTGTCTCATATCAGCCTAAGCTGAGATGCACAGATAATATAACATACAGAAACATCAGATGGGTATACATTTGGTGGTAGCTTATAAGCACTGTTTTCAAATAGGTTTTAAAAATAAGGTGGTGCAGAATATCTATCAGAAATCTAAGTAAGGAAAAACAACTTTGTTTATTACTTACTAAGGTGGGAGTTTATCACCAAACAGAACAGAGACTACACAGGGCAAGCGTCTAATGATCTGATCTTCAAGGACAAATGGTGCATTATAACCAGGATAAATAGCATAGGTCAGCTTGTGAAACCTAAGATGACTAATAATGATTCTCAAAGCTTTTATGCCAACATTTATAAGAAATTCCCAGCTTATAACCTCTTGGGGCTTGGCTGTATTTAGAAATTTTCTAAGCATTCATCTATGTCATGTGAAAGTGCAGAGGCACACTGACTGCTGTTGTTTGTAATGGAAAAGCAGATAAGAAAAGGTGTAAGTATTATTTGGAAATGTGCAATGGCTAGAAGGAGTTTTGGCTGGTCCACCCATGTTATGCACCATGCAAAGCTTAAGTGGAAGTTTGACCTCCACCTAACTATTCAGCAGTTAAAGCCAAATTACTTCATACATTTTGAAATTATGTAATTAAGTAAGTCAAATAGTCAGGCACATGCAAGTTTGCCAAGGCATGCTCCAGTACTGCTATGACCTCAATAAATCAGGCAACAAAGATGAAATCATAAACAGTAGTAGTAATTTTTGTAGACTATGAAAATTGTCTATTTTGATTCAATGGGGGCAACTCTGGAAGATGGTGGAACATTATGTTTTTTGAAAGGAGCTGATAAGTGTAGTATACATTTTCTTTTACTACCCTTAACTACCTTGTTGCACATTTGGACATCTCTCCTTTCATGTTTGAGAAAGGAACATAGCAAGACCATACCCTTGGTGGATGAGACATTGACAAAATATACATTACAGGAAAAGGGGCTTCAGAGTGGGCTGATGCTGATGACAAGGCTGATAGTGCCATGGTTACAGACAACTGTTAGTTGTTGCCCAGAGACTGCAGAATTGATTGTATATCATTTCTGAAAGTGAAGGATTATTTTCTAGTATCGCTCTGCTTAAGGTAATGTGACAATATCTGAAATGCATCCACCAAATCAGTCTGCCAGGAATTCTGGAATTTCCTCACTGAGCTTTCATTCCCAAGGCACTGAACACCCCCCCCCCCCCCGCAAGAAAAAAAAATATTTATGAATAAAATTTTGCCTTCGAGGATACATGAGCTGAACTTTAGGCCACTTTTCAGAGCTTGCTAGTTATACTACCTCATAGTTGTCAGCTTTAGGCATAAAAGCCCTCATTAAAGTTGATTCTGATGCTTCCACGGGTCTATATTAAAATCGAGAAACCTCACTTATGCGAATATGGAAAAGTCGACATATATATATATATATATATATATATATATAGTGAACAGTGAAAACACCAAACGTCCTGAAGCACGAAATTCAAAATGTCGAATCGTCATAGTTGGCCCTTATCCAGTATAGCTCCCTAAAGTAAGTGCAATAGTTACGGACCTTGGGGTTAGGGTATGTACATACATAGTAATACATGCAACCTTTACTTTAGGGTTAGAAATAGGGTTATGTTACGTGTATGGATAGTAATATAGTTGTGTAACTGAATGTATACATGATTTATACTTTTCCTGTAGTTGGGTGTTGTTTGTTTACAGTTAGATACATTTGTGTGTAGTGAGTGCTTGATTAGGATATGGGATATATGGGTGAAGTGTAGATATGGGGAAGTGTGGATTATTTATTTTGTTTGGGTAGGTAGTACGTAGCTGGCGGTAGGGTTGGCCAACTATGATGATTCAACATTTTGAATTTCACGCTTCAGGATGTTCGGTGTTTTCGCGGTTTGCTATATATATGTGTTGACGTTTCTGTATAGGCGTAAGTGAGGTTTCGCGATTTTAATATAGACCCACTTCCGCACTATTTTTGGTTGAGAAGATTCTCAGTATATAGCCAAAAATTAAATAAGGACTAGGAGGTGGAAAAGGTCAGTAACGAGTGACCATTCCATACGGAGATGGAGTGTAGCGAATGTCAGGGATAGTGGCATATCCCTAAAATTTTACTTTACATTGGTAAATATAATAGAATGTCCTAAACTGAGGACATCTGTACCACAGACTGGAAATGAAGCCAGTAAAGTGTCTATCTGCTACCTATTACCTTAGAAAATAAACGGTCTATCCTCTCAGTTAAGGAAATGACACACGTTGGAAGTTTTACAAAAGGTCCAACAGGTACTGATCAAGCTCATGGACCCCACACATTTCTGATGCACTATAATTTTGTCTGAAATTTTTTTTTTACTGAGAGCTATAAAATATTTATTACTCAATCATAGCATCACTAGAATTTCTGAAACAGTTATACTTAATACACCCAGTTGTGTTGCTGTGTGAGTTTTCATTTCATAAATTTCAGTTTGCTCCACCGAAATGTGAGGTGTGGAAGTAGAAGCCAGCCTTTCTTCTTATATTTGTCTGAAATTTCCAGGACATTTTCATTTGTAGTGCAAATATGTAAGAAGGAACTTGATCATCAAACTGTGATGGGAGAACCGCATATGTCTACTTTTTCTTTTCTGAAATACAGACATGTACAGCACCACAGGGATTTCTGGAGGTATTTAAAGTTGTAGGATATATTAGATCAAAACCCATTGCAGCGCCTTATCTTCAAGCAAGAGATGGCATCCATTTTCAAGCATTTATTTACTTATTTGAGTTTTTATTAACTGGAATATATATATAGGTATATATAGATAGGCATATATATGTATATACATATAGACCAAGATTTTTAAGACGACTGATGTCCAATACATGCAGCTATGTGTATCGGAGAATATGAAAAGTTTTGGGTAAGAGGAAGGGTAAGAAACAGTTAAGCAACAAACTGAAATTTTACAGGGGAAGAGCAGTTCTGGATTCATCAGAGGATGCTATTTTTTTAAGGGTGAATGCTAGATGACCATTCCCTCATGGTTATAATCTATTATACCATGACCCCCCCATTAATATTCGACTTATACTAATGGAAAAAGGTCCGGTCGCCCGGACTTTTTCCATTAGTATAAGTCTCTTTTAAAACACTGTCTTGCTATGTTAAAAGAGTTTAACATAGCGACACAGGTTTAAAAAAAGCAACGGAGATCTCCGTTGCTTTTTTTAAAACTGTCTCGCTATGTTAAACTCCTTTAACATAGCGACACAGTGTGTAAAAAGCAACGGAGATCTTGCTTTCTCCGTTGCTTTTTTTTAAACCTGTCTCGCTATGTTAAATGGGTTTAACATAGTGAGACAGCTATAAAATAAGCAACGGAGATCTCTGTTGCTTATTTTAAAGCTGTCTTGCTATGTTAAACCCATTTAACATAGTGAGACAGGTTTAAAAAAAAAGCAACGGAGAAAGCAAGATCTCCGTTGCTTTTTACTGTTTCGCTATGATAAATGGGTTTAACATAGCGAGACAGCTTTAAAATAAGCAACGGACATCTCTGTTGCTTATTTTAAAGCTGTCTCGCTATGTTAAACCCATTTAACATAGCGAAACAGTAAAAAGCAACAGAGATCTTGCTTTCTCCGTTGCTTTTGGCCACAGCTCTGATGTACTGCGTAGGCATGCGCAGTACATCAGAACTGCCGCGGATACCAGACAGCTGCGGAAGGGCAGCAAAGAGGCATTATACAATGCCATTATTTAAGAAAAGTAATTATTTCTTTTTTTAAATAATGTCATAGTATAATAGCAATAACCAACTTCTGGGTGTGGGTAATGCGGGATTTACCCACGGTTGTCTTTGTTTGGTCCCTCGGGCTTCGCCCTCGGGACCAAACCACGCCAACCGTGGGTAAATCCCGCATTACCCACACCCAGGCGTGGGTTATTGCTATAGTTTATTATTGGTAACCCTATTTCAGAGTTTGTAGTCATTCCCTAGCTTATTAAAAGGTAAAGTTTGTGGGTTGCCTCTCTGCCTTGTAGCAGATCACAACAAGTGTGGTCTTTAGTAGCTGGTTCCTTAGTGTAACTGGTTACTGTTCCCCATTAGCAGAAGGCTACTGTTTCTTTTCTCAGACAACTACTAAGGTGTGAAAAGTTCATACCTCTAAGAGAAAGAATCTCATGCATTTCATAGGAAAATAGGTCAGAGTACCATAAAAAAGCAGGGTTGCGACATGGAATGGATGATCATATTTCTTTAAGCTGCATTTTAAAAAAATGAGAGTTGCTAAACTATAAATTTATGAGGTTTCATAAGTACAGCTGCATGGGTTTTTCTTATGATTTTGGGATAGCATTTTTACTATCACTAATAATTCCATGTTTACTGCGTTTTATTGGGTTTTATAAATATATATATTTTTAAATTTCTCTTAATTAGCTGATGGAATCATTTGACTCCCCTTTAATATTTACTGCAGTACAGCAATATAAAATACTATTCTGATGAATTGTGTGTTATCTTTTGGATGAAAACATTCAACTTGTGATAAACATTTGGTCTCTGTATCAGTTCTGGCATGTAGTTACTGATTCATTTTACATGCCAGTCCCATGAATACCTAGTGTCATGGTTCCTTCCAATAAAAAAATCTAAAACTAATCATTTTTAACATGAAAAAAACATTGACTCACTGTCACTCCTTCCTATATCTTTCTCTGTTGATAAGCTGCTATATATGTCTGCTGACTGGACACCATAATACAGTCTTTTACCCAATGATGACCATCTGCAAACCATAGTAGGTACCACAGCACATATGTAATATTTCCTGCATCATTACCTCTCAAGGCATATTTTAAGAAATGAATCCCCACTATTTAGAAGAGCAGGATACCAACAATTTGCTTTGTTGTTCAAAATACAGGGACAAGAGTAATGCAAGATCTGCCCTTAGCTTAACATGTTTTACTTCCATTTAAAGTAAAGGGCACTCAGTTAAATCTGACAGTCATCTGAACTGCCTCATACATGGTGCTCAGTGCACTCACCAGAACTACCTACTACAGGCATTCCCATACTACATTTTATCTAGAACATATGATTCACACTGGTTAAGTCTTCCAGACTTCTTTTCATCTCTTCTCACTAGACTGCAGCCCACAATTTGTTCCACTGGGTTCTGGTCTTTGACCTATCTGTTTGCCCTGCACTGTTCATGAATGAAATATCTGCAATGTAGCTGTGTCTCTGCTGTACAAAGACTGTCATTATTTCATTATTCTGCCTAACTCTGAACCACTCTGACTTCAAAACTTCATATCAGTGATTACTGGCTTTCTTCTAATTCTAATCATTAACCTTAGGAGGAAAAAATGCAAATGTGATGCCATTTAGCAGAGTATACAACAAAAACAAATTTTGTTCCACTTACCAAATCACTACCTTTCAAGTACATACTGAAAAGTATAATGCCACAGAGGGGCCAGATTCCAAAAGAATTGCTCTCAGAGTAAGTCTGCCCTGATTCCGAAAGACCTACTCTCAGTGTAAGTGACTTACTTCAGTGTAAGGTCATTCCATAAACATGCGTTCTCTGCAGATCAGATCCCCAAAGACCTGCTCTAAGCTTGATCTCAGTGTATGTGGAGTTGTGGACACTTGCACTGAGAGCAAGTCTTTTAGAATCAGACCCAGAATATTTCACTAGTCAGTGGAATTTGCTTTGTGATTATACATGTACCCAAGTGTGCTTAACTGCCAACGATGATGGCTTTTTCTCTTTAAAAAAACATTAAGGCTATTACTCCTGGGATGATTTTTTTCTCCACTTTTCTGTAGTCCTTTCATTTTTTTCTTTAGGAATTTATGTTCTCCAGTAAATAATCATACCTAGTCAGTTTAGTTAATTATTTCCTCTTTCAGACTTTAACCATATAGTGACATTTCCGCCAGACTTCAATAGCACCTCAGACAGTGAGAAAATAAAACTAACACACAAATAAATAAATAAATACAAGTTCTTATACATATCATTCCTTCAGAAATCTTTCAGACTTCAACAACATAGTCAGACTCTAACATCAGAGTGAGATCAAGGCTCCTACATCTTGTTTCTATATACTGGAACACTTGTTACAGTGCATGGTCTGTAAAATCCTGAGTCAGTTTATTATCCCTGTCCCATTCTTTGTTCATCTCTCTCTAAATAATTACTAAAATATACCTAACTCTGAAATTGCCTTCCTTATCATGTCTGAGCTTCTTTTTTATTTTTGCTCAGAACAATGACTGTTTAGACTTCTTTTCCTAATGACCTTATAAAGCCACATTTTATTTTTTAGTGCTTCTGCACTGTAGCCATTTGAATCCCTTTATCTGTCATTTGCATTGTTCTAATTCTTAAAATTATTTTAGATGAACACTACAAAATATTTATTACTCAATAAAAGCATCACTAGTGTTTCTGAAATAGTCGCACTTACACCCAGTTGTGTTGCTGCATGAGTTTTCATTACATGAATTTCATTTTGCTCCACTGAAATGACTCAGTGAAGTATGGAAGTAAAAGCCAGCCTTTCTTCTTATATTAACTCACAGCTTAATCTCAAGTGTGTTATGTGAAAACAATCCCCAAAGGTGAATGTAAGGTCACTGAAGAAATGACACTACAGTATACCACATAAGAAAATATTTTAAGATCTTGCAACATTTCAGCTCACACTTGTTTGACTTAATGTCTCTGCTATATTTTGAATATAACAAAAATGTGTCAGTTTTCAGCTTTTTGCCAGAAATTATAGGGCTGTTTTTGCTACACAAACTAAATTATGAATATATTTTTGTTTGTCAACTTTTTTCTTGATTTAAGTAATATAATTTAACATAGCAGATTCAACATATTTCTTATAAGGTGCATTTGCTAGCAGTAATAATGATTTTCACGAAATTTCTTTTGCCTTTTTTTTTCTTTTAGCACTATCTGTTAACAGTAATAATGGTTTATATATCTCTGGTTTTCCCATTTGAGAATAGTTAGTTCTTTTAAGGCAGCACAAAGTCTGACGTATTCTAAACAATTTTAATACATCATTAGACGTGCTGATGAAATCATGCTATTTTTATAAACTATAAAAGAAGCCATAACAAGAGGGAAATACAATATACCCTGTAACTGAGATGTTCACATATGCTAAAGGTGACAGTCTTCATAAGTAGATGACTACAGCCATACCATACTGCGAGGACTATAGCAGCAATATAAACATGCCTAGGGTGTCTGTGATCTAGTAACAGTGAAGGTTATAAAGGTGATATTATACCATAGATCACACTGGTTAGGTAACCAGTAGCCAAATACTTCTGTAGCAAAAATTTTAATGACCCTGCAGGAGAAAAAAATTCACATCCTGGAACAAAGCGAAAAAGAACCCCATCCAGTGCATTTTAATATAACATTAGTCTTCCAAATTCATAGTTGTCATTTTATAAATCTGTTTAGCAGAAAATAAGAATGCGGATGACACTCTTCCATTTATACAAACAGCAAATGCAAATAACTATCAACTCTCTTTCTGATCTGAATTGCTAAACACATTTAAAAAGCCGTTTCTGGCATTGACTAGAGAATACTTGATCCAATAAAACATCTTAAAGATTAAAATCAAAACATTATTTTAATCCCATTCACACCATAAGCACTTTTTACAAAAATATAGATTAAATGGAAATGACTTTAGAATTAGATGCAGCAGAAGTCCTTTACTCTAGTCAAGTGCAAACCATGACCTCAAAATGTCACTGCTCAAACAAAAAAAAAAAAAAAAAAGAGATCATACAATTGGAAGTGGCTGCTGCTGGCATGACTTAAGGACATGCACTTATTCACAGATCACTTAATAAAACATCTACTGAAGGCAGACTGCAAAAGGAAGCAGATCTGGAAACAAAAAAAATTCTGTTGTATTTTTGAATTATTCTGATGCCCAAATAACTGCTGAGCATAAATTGGTGTTAATCATAAGAAAGGCTTTTACATTTTATCACTATATCAGAAGCAACCAAAAACGAAACGTGGTACTCCACAGCAGGTGAAATACACTTTTCTTAGACTGATTAGAAGTGGGAGGAGCCAATGTTAGTCTGTCAGCTCTACCCCTGAAACAATCACAACTGTGTTAGAAAAAAAGTCAGCTAACATAAAATTCCATGAAAGTGTAAGGAGAGAAAGTAAAACTAACACATGTCTAAAAATGAACTGCTTCTATTTTAAACTATTTAATCACTGAACAGCTTTTCACACCTATATAGAGATCCATGTTCTCATAGCAAGTGCATTTCCTGAGTGTCCTTCATATAGAGAAGGATCTGTTTCCTTCTTTCCCTGCCTGTGTGATCTCAGGAGTTTTACTATATGTAATTATGAGGAGGGTAGACCTTCATACAGATGCATCAGGAGCTTTATGTTAACTCATACTTCATTAACTATAAATGATGATAAATTCAATTACTTTCAGACAAAACACAGACAAACTTGTATTCGCTGAGCACTATGTGATTCTTTCCCATCAATGCTGGCTTTTGTTCAGACGATGTGGATACTGTATATTTACCACCGGACACAACAAGTAATTGCTGCAGCCAATGGCGTAATGTTATATAAAGGAAGGGTCTTCAAATTTATTACTTGAGGTAAGCAAAGAACATGTTCTGGAGTCATTCTTCATATCTCTAAGAATGTATGTGCTATATTTTGTCTTACATTGCTTGCTATCAGCTGTTATTTTCACTATAAGCAAATGGAGGGTGTGACGCACCAACACTGGCCGAGTAATCAAGGAGCCTCAATTCTCACCACTGGCAACAGTGGGGGAAGTACACACTGGGGAGATGACAACTACACACACACACTAAAGTGCAATTTCCCTTAAGAGCACACAGAGACCACAGTCAGCCTAGAGCAGGTTTTTCCCTCTTTCTTCAGATCCCCAATAAGACTCCCCACTGACACAGCTATAGAGCTGAGTCCTTAGACAGGGTTCCAAGCCAAGTCCTCCAACACACCCTCTATCTAACCAGTGCTTCATGTCCCTGCCCAGGTAGCTGACACACACACTCTTGGAGATTTGTTTCACACACACACACACACACACACGCACACACACACACACACACACACACACACACACACACACACACACACACACACACACACACACACACACACACACTTGGGAAGGGCTGGAACAGGTTTACTAGCTATGCCCCCTTCTGCCCAGACTATAAGGTAGTTATCACTGCCACCAGAACCCCTTATCAGCTACTTTAAGGCCCTTAATAAAGGATGTTCAATCTTACTATGTAATGTTGCTATTAATCCAAATGGTAGTCTGACCAAGAGCAAGGCGATTTAGGAGTGGCCTGTGCAGTGTCACCAAACAGATATGCAAGTACTCTAGGAGCTTAAATATCTCTAAACAGACCCACCTCAACTAAAAGGTTTAAATATATTTAATAATAAAAGAACAAGACAATACTCAGTAAGTATCAGTTACATCAGAGTTCAAAATCACAGGAATATTTAAAACATTGCAGGACAGTCTTAAATAAGTATAGAAAACATTTAAGTTGCACTTTACTATATTCCTATCTGAATCTAAACGAGTTGCTATGCCTAAAAACATACTTACTGCAAGGTAACTGCAGATGAGTGCATGTTTCCTGGTCAAATACAAAATACAAAATGCACATTCTCTCTCTCTCTCAGACAGTTCTTTAACTAATATCAAATATTACTGTTGGTTAGCTTGGATGACATTACCTTTTGTCACTTGACTTTAGTTCCCAAGCTAACCCCCATTGTCAGGACTAACAGAATGTAGCATCTCCCTTTGAAAAAAATACACATCTCTCAGATCTTTGCAGATCCTGTAAGTCATAAAAGAATAAAACACTTCTACATCTCACACCTAGTAATTATGTCTCTTTCAAGACAATACAAAAAAAGTTCTAGCTCTAGTCATTGTGTTTGCTACTGCACTGAAACTGAGAGATACGATTTTCTGGTTATGGCCTTGTAATTATAAAAACAATTTAATTTGAACTATTTTCTCGGAATTGTTTCAAGTTAACCTCTTATGTTCCTGTTTTCATTAAACATATACATCTAAACAGTCACAATAGTGCAGGTACATTTCTGTTTTATTCCAACAGGGCATGCTGTGGTTACATTTTAGCTCAGTACTTTACACACACTTCTGTATAAATTATATCAATATTCACAAATGACATAGAATTATTAACAAAATTCCCACTAGCTGGGCTGGCAGTGTGACAGAAGGAATAACATTAATGAAGATCATGAGCCCCTGCAGAAAGGACTAAAATAGTTTAATTACTAAACCCTGAATGCCTAAAGCCTGACAATCCAGAGTGATGAAAACTAATGCCTGAAATGCACAAGGGCAAAAAACTAAATTATAAACATTTTTTTTTATGAGGCAAACCTCTGTGACCCCATAATATGGGTGGGCAGTTCAATACACCCAGCTCTGCAGCTGCAAAAACTTCAAAAAGGAAGAAATTTCCCAAGACTATGGGATCACTTCCAGCACAAAAATTGAAATTACTCTGGTAATAATTTTTAATGGGAAACAACCACCTACAAAATAATTTTCAGTCTCTTGTGCATCAAGTGCATAACGCTCAGGGAACTGTGACTCAGTGACATGTATGGAAGCCACATGCTTCTCTCTGTCTTACAGGGTTGCTGCTTATGTATAGTCCAGCTGAAATGGCACTGAAAAAGTTTTCTGTTTTTGTTTATTCATAAGATTCTAACATCTTGCAATTCACAGGGCTATCCTAGAAGATGATTTGGGACAACTTTCTCAGGTATCAGATAAAAATCTTCTCATCCAATGGCTAATCTCATTAGGACATAAAATATGAAAGTAAGGGTCCAAGTTATTGATGTGGAGTGCACTGTTGACTCCTTAGTAAATCTGTACTGGAATTTTGAGCATCATGTAAATGACTAGTGATGGCCCTAGCAAATGTGCAACTCCAAAGAAGCATGAAGGAATTCCATGTGACATCTTTCATAATGAGAACTAGGGGATTAAGGGAGACTTTATAGTCAGAACAAAATGTTCACGGAGCAGGCCAGCATGGAAACACATGCTGCAGATAGAGTTGATGTGATAGACAAGTTATTATTCGGCCTCTTATTCCCCCTACAAATGAAAATTTGATACGAGTGAAATGGGAATGTGAAGTTGCACCAGAAAATACCCCCAGCATAGTTTCACTGTTCATTATTAACTTTACACAATTACTCTGATAGTGATCACTGCAGTTCCACACTTTGGAAAAAAATCAAAGATGTTACTGGATCCTAACCACTTTAACAAGACGGACATTAGGAGAAAGATGTTTAGGGGAAAACATTGATGACTCTGTGCTATTCCCCATATGTTCAAGGCAAAGAAATCACTTTACTATTTCAAGCCATGCATATGGTATACTTGTGCACCACAAAAAACTCAACATTTCCCAAGTAAATACCTTCTAGGCATCTGATTAACATGTGGGTATATATTGCCAGCAAATTTACATGACATCACACCTATATGACTTTGGCCAAAATGTACAATAATTGTCTTGAAATTTTACTTAAACTAAACCTACAGGATTGCTTAGACTTTGGGGAGGTAAGGTGTCAAAGCAAACAGGGACACTTGGGTATGTTTTATACAGAATCTAGGATATTAACAAAACAATTGATTAACAGAAAATATATGTAGTGGCTTTACTTAGCATAACAGATGTGGGAGCTTCTGTGTGAAGCAACCATTCTGGAAAGATTTTTGTTTAAGTTAACTAATATGCCAAATGTTTTTATACAGTAATTTTGCCCAGCAGCTGCTCTGGAAAATCTGCCTAGTGATTTATCTGTATGCCTTTTTGCATTTATGCTTGCATTTTAATTTACTTCTTGAAGCATGTTCAGAAACGTCTACACTGGTTTCAGCAAGTTGAACTCATCACACAATATGCTTAACGATCATAAAAATAACCCTAGTCAGCTAAGCATTAACTAATGATTAAGTAATGATAATAGACATTTGAGCACTGCAGAAGAAACTATCAAAGTCAAATATATGAAGACTGTGACATCATAAAAAGGAAAAGAATGACAAAACGCTGTCTGCTTGTTTCTCTCCTGGTGATGAAAAGAAGGTAATGCGCTGAGACGGCATGATCTCACCAGACCCTGATAAAGATAGGTGATATCCAGACATGTATTTAGGTGGGGATCTTAAAGGGCACATGTCACTTCACAAGCTAGGCATTACTTTTGCAGTGCCCCACTGCATGGCCATATGTAGCATGCGTAAGCCAGCACACCTTGAGGGTATTTCAGAAACCAGTCCAACCAGCCAACAATAATATGAACATCCTTCCAAGTCAGTGCCACTCCTCAGTCAAGTGATACCATGATTTTCATAGATCGATCTAGCAAACCTGCTGTGACATTACGCAGAGATAAAAAGAATACTGTTTGGGGAGGCTTGTTATCCTAACATGTTGAATTCAGGCAATATTTCTCCCCAGCCTTACTCCACATGTACGTATTTATTTTTTTCGGTAATGTTTGTAAAATGAGCGGTGTTGAATATATGCATTCGGATAATCTCTGTACTTAAACGGCAAAGTATGAACTTTTTAAACAGGCAATTATGATACATGTGTTTAGGCAACAAGCAAAGTTAGTGAATCTTTCCAAACTATACCTTCCACACTATTGTTGAGTTAGGCAGAGCCCTGGTACACTTGCTGGTTAAGAGCACTTTGCATGGTATAGGACAGACTTGCATGGTTGTTACTGAATTGTTTCATGTGTTACTTAGTCCAGCAGGGCAGAGTGGCTGTTCTCTCTCACTGTAGACTAAAGCAGCAGCAGCACTTTCCATCCTAGCCATGTGTATCCCTCAAGAGTCTAAGACAAAGTCACAGAACAGTGTCAGTGTCAATGTATGATCTAGAATGATCGCTCAGGCAAGGCAAAGCACCAAGCAAGCAGCCTGTGCTGCATAGCTCCCAACCTCTTGGCACAAAAAATCTGGACAAAGCCAAAAATAATCGGGGGACAAAGCCTCAAAAATAGGGATACATTTTAAATATTGATCTTATAAACCTAGAAAGTTGCTAGCATAAAAGGTCTTGTGTTACCATACATTTTCTGAAGTATATGATGTCTGAAATTCAGGTGCCTCTTTTTATTTAGTAAATTCAGTCCTCACTGATTTGCCACAAAAATCCAGAAAACTGCAGATTTTATAAGGAACAAACCCAAAATATGAAGCAAAAATCTGGACATTCTGTGAAAGTCTGGACAGTTGAGAGGTATGCTGTGGTGTCCAGCAGGACTGAGCGAATCGATAAACGAATACATGCTGTGCCATGTACAGAGGGGTTTGAGACATGAGCATTTACCTCTTTCAGAATCCAGTTTGTACTACTGATAACATTTTTTAAGTTGGATTTGGGACTTGTATTTATAGGATTTAAATGGTATACCTGGAATGGGATGCTGACTGAGATCTGGATGTTCCTTATTATCCTCAAAGTCTGCATCACCCCTGCCCACATTACATTCCTGACATAGGTAATTATTCTCACAGTTCATTTACATGCATTCTGATGGGTCAATGGGAGCAGGAGGGAGAGATGAGAATGTCTGCGGTATCAGCAGTGCTGCCTTCAGAAAAGTGCTGTTTTATGTTGCCAAGTAATTATTTGCCCTCATTCTGAATGGATGCTATGTGCTGCTGTCAGGCAGGCATGTGATGGGCATTAGAAGGAATCCATCTACAGCATCCATGGTCATATTCTCCTTATGTTTCCTGTTGAACCTCAACTCTGATGCTTTCTCATATCAGTCATTACAATCCTACTCTGCTCACTTATCCTTGAGAAGGTGAGTAGACCCATGACACGTACCTATACTAGGCCCATAAGGTAAACTGTAAGGATGTGTCTTGACTGTAGTGGAGCAGGCGCAGCTCTAGAACACTGGACATGATGCATATGGCAGTGTCAGATACACTGGCAGTGTGAAGTGGGAATGTTACTTTGGCTGGATATAACAGCAGACACTAAAGATTCACCTACTGTCCACATTTATCCACCTCTGTTGTTCTAACTGTGCTTATCCACCTCAGTGTCATCATATAAACACTTGTTTAATGGGGGTCTATATTATGTTGTCGAAAGAATTCATAGAATATGTGTTTATCGACACATAAACATCGAACACTGAAATTGCTGAACAACCACTTCAGTGAATTTTTTTCCTAGTGGAAAAAATCATTTGGCCAAAGAAACACAAAGCAAATGTTCGAACCCTACATAGTGAGGGGCTGTGCCCCCACAACCCTCTAACTAAATATACCAACTTTGAGATCGCACTACAATAGGGAAAGGGGCAAATCTCCAATGACTGCCAAGTGATTTTTTTCCCCTGGGAAAAAATTTGCTGAAGTGGCCATTCGGCAATTTCAGTGTTCGATGTTTAGATGTTTATATGTAATATGTGTGTATATATATATATATATATATATATATATATATATATATATATATATGTGTGTGTGTGTGTGTGTATGGTTCCCCTTTGAAATTTGGAAACACTGAATTATTAAATTTCAGTATCTTGAGGTGAAAATAATGAAAGTGCAGTTATTCGAAAAGTACAGATGTGTACACTTGCCATAAATGTATATGTTCGAGTGTATTCACTGTTGCAGTCATTACATTTGGGTTATCTGCTTGCAGGTAGCCCTCAGTTGGCCTGATTAACAAAGTCTTGGGCCCTGCGTTGGTTGCTGTCCCTTCTTCCATGATGTCAGGTCGTCAGGGGTATAAAACATGCATCCAACGCCATTACATCAGTTTTTCTTGCCCCAGATGTCAGGTGCCCCCTAATGGGAAACAATTAAATATAAAGGTACAATGATATACCTCTAACAAAAAAGCAAATACACCAAAAAGCTTTTACGCATAGTAAAGGAAAATAGAGGTACAGCCAAAAGAAGTTAGGGGGCTGGAGGGAGGGTAACCAGGACTGCAACAGTGAGTACACTCGAACATCTACATTTATGGTAAGTGTACGCAACTGTACTATGTTCTCCATGTTTCACTGTTGCAGTCATTAGATTTGGGTAGATTCCCAATGCTATGGTTGGGAGGAGGAATTTAGATAGCATTAGGACCAGCTATAAGTTCCTGCAAGACTGCAGTGGCAAAGCCAGCTCTGGATTTAGAGAAAATGGGCAAATAATAATGCTTGGTGAAAGTATGTTCAAAACTCCAGGTAACAGATTCTAGGATGTCCGTAGTAGGGGTGCCACTGAGAAAAGCTGTAGAGGTAGATGCAGCCCTGGTGGAGTGAGGTCTGATCCCCTGTAGGATAATTTTTCCATGGTGCTTATAGTAGAAATTAATGCAATGGCCTATCCATTTAGAATAGGTTTGCTTTGAAATAGCCTTCCCCTCTGCCCCTGCAGCAAATGCCACCAGCAGTTGTTCAGATTTCCATTGAGGTTTAGTCCTGTCCAAGTAGAATCTAAGTTGTCTGTGCACATCTAAGGAATGCAGTATCTGTTCCCCTTTGTTCTGTGGATTGGGAAAGAAGGTTGGCAAATGAATGGACTGATTAAGAGCCACACTGGTTACCACCTTGGACATGAAGGATGGATTGGTTCTGAGGGACACCCTGTCCGCATGAAAGATGATGAAAGGCTCAACTGCCATAAGGGTCTGTAATTCAGATACCCTTTTAGCTGAAGAGATTGCTAAAAGGAAAGCTGTTTTCCAAGAAAGAAATTTTAAGTCTGCAGTAGCAGCTGGCTCAAAAGGAGGTAGAGTGAGTTTCTCCAAAACAAAGTTAAGGTCCCAGGCTGGGGTTGGAGCTCTCCTGGGTAGTCTCAAATTGTTGGCCCTTCTGAGGAACTGCTTGAGCAGTGGATGAGAGAAGAGGGGAGGTTCTGTGTTATAATGAGCTGAAATGGCTGATGCATGGATTTTAATGGAGGAAAAAGACAGGCCCTTGTGAAGCATCTCAGTTAAGTATTGTAAAATCTGAGGTAAATTGGGCGCTGCTGTACTCATCCCTTGAGATTGGTTCCAGGCACAGAATCATTTCCATTTTTCAGCATAAGATTTTCCAATACTAGGCCTCCTTGCCTCTAAAATGATATCCATCACAGGTTTACTGAGGGATGGTAAAGGAGAGATTAGGTAATTAGCCAGGCTGCAAGGTTCAGTGATAGAAGCTGAGGGTGCAGAATCTGGTTCTCCTGCTGAGGCAACAGGGAAGGAGTCTGAGGCAGGTGCCATGGGGATAACTGTGACACACTGCGCAGGAGGGGGTACCAGTGTTGGCGTGGCCAGAATGGAACAATCAAAATCACCCTTAGTTTGTCCTGTTTGATTTTCAATAGTACTTTGGAGAGCAGAGGCAGAGGCAGAGGAGGGAAGGCATAGACTGATAGGTTTTTCCAGCTGAAGGACAAAGCATCCACTTTCCAGGCTTGTTTGTGGGCAGTCCTTGTGCAAAATTTGTCCAAGTGATAGTTCTGGGGAGAGGCAAACAGGTCTATATCTGGGCTCCCCCATTTGCTTGTCAACATGTTGAAAATCCTTGGTTCCAGTTTCCACTCGTGTGTGTCCATGAGGTTTCTGCTTAGTCCGTCTGCCAGTGTATTTCATTTTCCTGGCAAGAATTGAGCTTGTAGGTGCACTTGGTAGCTCAAGGCTGTGTTCCACAATGCCATGGCTAGTCTGCAGAGGGAGTAAGAATGTGTCTCCCCCCTGCTTGTTTATGTACCACATAACAGTGGTGTTGTCCGTCTTTATAATTAGCTGTCCTGGAAGAATGTGGTCCTTGAAGGCTGTCAGAGCATTCTGTACAGCTAACATTTCTTTTTGATTGATATGCAGGTGCATTTGACTTGGGTTCCATTTGCCCTGAATGCACTTCCCTGCCAGGTGAGCCCCCCATGCATAGTCTGATGCATCTGTTATTAGGGTTTGGGTGGCAGGGGGTAGTGTGAAAGGTAGTCCCTTGTTTTGGTGACAGGACTCTGCCCACCAAAGGAACTCTAGGTGTAGGCAAGGTATGATAGGAGTTATTGCTTCTAGATCCTGAGAATGTTGACACCATAGGCTTATTAGATACTACTGTTGTTTCCTCATATGCAGTCTTGCATATGGAATTAGATGAATGCAGGAGGCCATGAACCCCAAGGGTTGCAGTATTTGTCTTGCAGATAGCAGGGTTTTTGTGGCCACTTGTTTGAAGTAGGTTGTCAAATGAATTTGTTTCTCTGGCATGAGGCAAGCCATCTGGGAAGTTGTATTCAAGCTTGCTCCCAAGAATATAATTTGTTGACAGGGTACCAGGTGTCATTTCTTTTCATTTATGGTGTACCCCAGACAAATTAGAACCCTTTGTACAAAGGCCAGATGATTCAAAAGTATGTCCTGGCTTTCTGCCTGAATTAGACAATCATCCAGGTATGGGTATACTTGAATATTTCTTTGCCTGCAAAATGCAATAACTGGAGCTAGGCACTTTGTGAATTTCCTGGGCGCAGTACATAAGCCAAAGAGCAGTGCAGAGAACTGATAGTGCGTGTAGCCTGCTTTGAAGCGCAGGTATCTTCTGCAAGCTTCCCTGATTGGGATGTGCAGGTATGCCTCTTTTAAACCTAGTGTTGTCAACCAGGCGTCTTTGCCTAGCATAGGAAGCAACTGGTGAAGAGTCAGCATCTTGAATTTTGGAATCTTCAACAAGGTGTTTACAGTAGACAGGTCCAGGATAGGACGCCATGAATTGTCTTTTCTGGGTTCCAGGAAAAGTCTTGAGTAGAAACCTTGTCCCTTTTCCTCTTCTGGTACCAAATGAATAGCCTCCATGCTTAAGAGAGAAAGTACTTGTTTTGGGGCCTCTGCCCACTGATTTAGGGGTAGGTCCAGCCACCCGCTTGGTGTTGGCAATGTGTGGAAGTGAAATCTGTATCCCTGGGACACTATTTAAAACCCATTTGTCCTGGATAATGAGTTCCCAATTCTTTGCATGAAGAGCAATCTTTCCCCCCAAAGGGGCAATCAGTTCATAAGTTCTTGGAAATTTTAAAAGGAAGTCATTGAGACAGTTTACCATAGGAGGGAGTCTTATTACTCCAAGATTTGGAAGTGGAGGCCCCCCACTGCTTAGTCCTGTGTGTCCCCTGGGACTGAAACCTGGGGTTTCTGCTGTGTCTGGGTTTGGTTTGAGAAGACCTGGAAGGGGCTGGAAAGGACCAATTCTTAGAGGGACAGTGCCTACTAAATCTAGAAGGCTGAACTTGAAAGAAATCTTTAACAGTTTGCATAGATTTAGCTTTATCTTCCATCTTTTAAGAACGTCCTCAGCCTTTTTACCAAACTGGCAGTCCTGATTTAAGGCAGCATCCAACAATTTAGCTTTAACATGATCAGGCAAAGATTGCTTCTTAAGCCAAGCATGCCTTCTGAGCACAGACCCAGTAACAGCAGCCCTGCAAGAGGCCTCTAATGAATTAAAACCACATTGCAAAGTATGTTTTCCAATATGTTCGGCAGAATGCATTAAATCCTGTAATTCTTTTATTTTCCACACAGTCAGGAATCAACATCATTTTCTGTTTAAGCAATCCAATAACATGTTGCTGATACTTTAACATATGAAACTGGCAGTTTAAAGCCCTAATGGTCAAGGTTGCAGAAGTGTAAACCTTTTTACCCCAATCTATCCAGCACCCTGGAGTCTCTATCAGAAGGGGTAGGACTTTTAGCAGTAGAAGCCTTAATACCCTTAGGCCCCTGTGAAATATTCTCTGGATCTGCAATAGGATTTTTAAAAAGGAATTTGTGTGACTCAGGGACCCTGTAATATCTGTCAGGTTTTCTGGGAGCAGGAGGCAAGGAATCAAGGGCCAAACTAGATTCTGAAAAAGTTTCATAAACAATGTCTGGTACAGGTGGAATAGCTAAAGGCCGATGCGGAGACAGGAGTAAGAAATCCCTAAGCCTCTTTTTTGAATCAGAAAAATCCTGGCTTTCCCAGTGGAAAGGTTCCCTTAGAGTATGTAAGGTTTCACCAAAAGAAAAATCCTCTGGAGGGGAAGCAGAGGGAATAGAGTCCTCTGCATCAGAATCCTCATAAGTAGATAAGGTCAAACCCAGATCATCAGAAGAATCAGAAAAAACAGAATCCTGGTCAGAAGATTCACAAACAACTTCAGTCCTAGGCCTCTTAGAAGTGGGGGTGGCTACCCCTGATTAGAGTTATTAAATCTTCAGCCATTCTTATCATTTGTTTTTTAGGCATAGAGGCCTGAGCATGTGGCCTGGGCATCATTTTTTTAGGCATGGTTTGAGATTTAGGCCTAAGTGAAGAAGGAGGCATCGGTTTAAAATGCCAGTCCATAGGCCTGAATACACCCTCAGAAGCCGGTGCCTGCACAGCGGCTCAAGACCCATCCAAGGTAGAGACATCCAGGGTTCCATAATTGAAGCATATGATGGCATACAGGACTCCGAATGGGTCTCAGTAGAGGCCTGTGAATCAGAAGTAGCATGTATTAGGGGCTGCAAAAGTGCCTCACTGAGTACCGGCAAACTGGTGACTGGCTTAGGTGAAGCATCGTCGGCAGTTTTGGAACTCGGCGGCCTGTCTCTGTCTTTATCTTTGTGTTTTTTTATAATCCCTGTACTTGGATGGCTAACTGACAACATTTCTGGATAATTAAACCGAGAACTGAAATATTTAGAGGCGAAAATATATCGACGACGGATAATGCGCTAATTAAATAAAGCACAAAACCGACAGCAAGGTACGTCGTGGTCAGGGCCTAGGCAAGGAATACAGTACGAATGAAAATCTTTTATGAGGTATTTGCTTTCCACAAGTAATGCAATTATTAACTTTTACTGACATCTGTAAGGAGCAAGAAAAAGTTTCCCCAACAGGGTACTTAGCTTTAGTTGAAGACTTCGGTTCTGAAACTCGAAAACAAAAATTTCAGGAGTCGGCCGACCGGCATTTGCGAACTGCTTCTGCTTCGGGCACCGCACAGCAAGAAAGACTGATGTAATGGTGTCAGCTGCACATTTTATACCCCTGACGACCTGACGTCATGGAAGAAGGGACAGCAACTGATGCCGGACCCAAGAATTTGTTAATCAGGCCGACTGAGGGCTACTTGCAAGCAGATAACCCAAATGTAATGACTGCAACAGTGAACATGAAGAACACCTGCATTTTAACAAATCTTAGTTTACCAAATCTACAGTAGTTGTGATGCGGTGTGTTCTTTATGGTTTGCTATCTCTTTAAGGTGCAGTGTGGTCTGGAATTTAGACATGGCGGCCAATTTGTGGTTATGTGCAGAAATTCAGGTAGATTTTTACTGTTTAGGGGTTCTGGGTAGAAATTTATTTTTTAATTTTTGGGAAGTTTTAGGAGTAGGTTGGGGTAGGTAGATGAGAGTGTGTGTGTTAGTGTTGAAAGTGGTGATTTTTGTATATGTGTAGTGTGTGTCTTTTTCACAGGTATACATTTGACAGTGTGCAGTGGAAGTGTAGGGTGCATAACGGTAGAGTTGTTTTTTTTTTGGTAGTGTGACATCAGAATTGGTATATATAAGTAGTAGGGTGTGGAGGGTGCAGGGAGGCTTGTCCTCCTGCTTATACATAGATTATTTGGGTTTTGTTGGTGTGTGCGTGTGTTTTGTTGGTTTGTTACAGTGTAGGCTGGAAGGCCGTGTTTGTGATTTTGTTTGTGTGTTGAAGAGTATAATAAAAATCTGAACATCACATGCTGAAATTTCAGTATTATGAACTTCCAGTATAGTAACAATAGTAACATTCATTTTTTTTTTAATTTTTCGTTGTAGTACGTTTTGGTATTTTACTCTCAAGATACTTAAATTTGATATTTTAGTATTTCGAGATTTGAAAGTGGAACTATATATATATATATACATATATATATATATATATATATATATATATAAAATTTGGTATATAGAGCAAACATTAACATGCATACTTGCATTACCAGGCAATTCCTCCAGGGAGAATGTGGCAAACTGAAAAACAGCGACAGAAGGTTAAGACTTAGAAGTGTCTTTTGATTCCGGTTTTATTTCAGAGAAGGTTTGAAAATGGGATGACAGTGATTCTTGCTGATGCAATATTAACATGGGCGTGCATACATTTTGCAAAATGCATACAATGTCCTTTGGCCTGTGGCAGATACATTTGGCTATGTACCTTTAGGCACATCCATGCATCCGTCCTAAACCCCTTTTCCCATTTTTGCACATAGGGTTGGGGTATCACTTTCACAGTGACAATCGTCTCAAGGTAAGGTTTACACCAATGGGTGGCTAGCCCTGCCACAGTCACATGGGACACATCACTTTTTTTTTTATTTAACAAAAGTCCACTGATACGTTACTTGCAAAAATATAGTAACCACAATAAACTATACTATATGATGACTTTGTCACCAATCAACTGTTAAAATCTAGTTCAGTTAATAACATTTTCATAATTTTTCCAAGTTTTGTTGCTATTAGAGTTTGTTTTAAGAGGCAAGGTGATATAAGAGGGACTTCCCATACATGAAGTTTGTGGGATGCAGGGGCAAACCTCCCAAAGAAACATCTACTGATGATGTTTTATTTGGTCTATTAATTCTAATAAAGACCTCAACAGAGATGCAAGGAAATATTTGTCATCAGCATTAAGGTAGAGGACTGACTTCACTTCCTTGTTATTTGTGAAAAAAGAAAAAGAAAATCACTTAAACATTACAATATATTAAGGAACAGCAAGATCTTTATTCTGCTTCTGTGAAGGTACTTAAACAACAAACACAAACAGGCTTAGTCAGCAGAATAACTCAGCTTTAATTTTTGATCAGGACTTTTGTCCACCAACTAGACTTCATCAGATCAACTTTTCAATAGCAAGTTTAACCCACAAAAAACTAATATATACATAAAATGCTGAAAGGATCACAAATGAGGTTTGGTAACAATTCATGCTGTCCTGGAACATCATCAGAAGGGGTTAGGGCTGATATATTAATGGGAGTTAAGTGGGTGGGGGAGGTGAAAGGGTTAAATGGAGGGAGGGATAACTGGGAGGAAATGTGATAAGGGTGGGGAGGGGCTTAAGGGGTTTAGGCAAGTATAGCTGGCTAAGTAATCACATTTTGGCGTGGGACAGGCTTGACCTCTTCTGTTCCCCTCTTCGGTGTGTGGAGGTTTATTCCAAGGATTTGTAGAAAGGAAATGGGCAACTGGAGGAAGTTTGCTGAATAGGTAATCAAATGGAGGTAAGGATGCTGCTTATCTGGTTGGTAATTTGGTAATTTGATGAATGGTTTATGAAGTGAGATGGGACGTTGCTTCATAAGTAACATAAGCGAGCAAAGGTATGGACGCTGCTTACTGGGCAGGATGAGCAGGTACGCTGTCCTGATTAACATTACAAGGAGGTTTATAAGTAAATTAAGTGAGCAAAAGTTTGGATACTGCTTACTGGGCAGGATGAGCAGGTACACTGTCCTGATTAACATTACAAGGATGCTTATGCTGTGTTTAGAATCAAGTATACAATGTCCAGTTGTAAATAAATTGGTAATCAAAGTTATGGAAGTTTAATAAAGGTCGTCAATTGTCATTCGGTATGATGTGTTTATTGAAGGGGACCGGGACAAGTTATGATTGATAATTTCATATTTAGTAATGAACCTAGCCTATGGAAACCTAGTTTGATGTAAAACAAGCACTTTGTACAATTCAAACTAAAATAAACAAAAATAATACTAATAACACAAAGTCCAGATAAATTGAAATACATAACTAATAATTAACTCCTAGACTGTCTCAAGACAGGAACAAGGTTCCACAAAACATCCTTCACTAGACGATCTTTAGCATCAAGGTTACAACAAGATACTTCCAAAAGGACCGATAAAGTAAAAAACTAAAAGAAACAAAACAATAAAATCAGAGAGCTGAAGGAAGCAGTGTGTGTGGGAGGATGCAAATGTGACAACAGACACACCAATCAAGAAAACAGCACCCACTATAATAACCTTGGAAAAGATGTGATATAAATAAAAATCACAGTTAAAAATATGATCAAAATAAAAACTGTAATCATATGCATATTAAAAACAAACAAAAAAGAAAAGCACTTTCACCCATAGGGCTTCATCAGATCACTGTTAAAACTGAGCATCCATAAAACTAACTATACACTAAAAATAGGAAAAAGAAAAAAAATGTGTGGAAAAATGCAAATGAATGTTTATATGTATATATTATAGCAGAACAGTAAACAAGAAAAAAAACATCAAAAATACAGGCACAAAAAATGTCCAAGAAAAATGAAGAAAGAACCAAACATGTCATGTCAAAACCATTAATAAAATAATTTGTGGCCCAGTTTCCTAAACTGAAGAATGCATTTGACTGAACAAACAGAATTAGGTCCACAGGGTTTGTAGGCATTAAGACAAATTACCATTCCAGCTACTTCTTTTCAAGAATGGCATTCCAGATCATGTCCAAAATGTGAAAAGTGAAAAAAAAGAATTACCTGGCAATTCAATGCTGTGCTTTGCAAGAGGATTCTTGCTTAGTCTAGTTCTAATTTCAGATGTGTGTCGGGCTATCCTCCTTTTAGACTAATACTTATACTCTTCGCTACATAAAAAAAAAAAAAAACATGACACATGGATCACTAGGCTTTGCTTTACTGGGGTAGATGAAAAAAAAAAAAAAAAGTTCTGCAGCTCATGAACTCACAGATGTACAAAAAGGGGGCCCAAATTGAAAGGTACCAAGTCACTCAATACTGTCCTTTTTGAATGTCCCTTCTAAGTAAGATCTAATGTTCCTATTTTTTTTATTTTTGAAAACAAAGAAGGGCCAGTATTTAGAATCTTGCTCACCAGTTTATTACAAGACAAAATTGATCTGTTGTCACAAATTATCCTTTTAATCTCATGAGCGTCTTTACTGAAAGTTAAGGTCATACTTCTTTTCAGATTCTCTTTCCTTTGGTATGTTTAGGGACTACTGACATCATGTAATAAACGTCCTTGTGATTCATATAAGGAAGTGTCCTGCTTAACTTTTTGGTCCTTAATTGGATCAAAAATATATGTGATAGCCCTTCTTTCTTAACCCCTCTCAAGAAAATCTTTGTGGACGTTTTGCAGGTTCTTTAGAAAATGAACTATTTTTCCGGACTCACAAGCAATCTGCATACCCTGTGATTTTATTACATTATGTTTAGTCACTTATGGGTGCATGCTGCTGGCATTTGGCAAAAAGTTTACCCCGGAGGGTTTGTGAAAAAAAAAAATCATTGTTAAGTATTTGTGTCAATCGGTTGTGCAATGTGTACAAATAATTTATTAAGAGCTTCCACTAACCCCTCCAATGCAATAAAAATATTGTCAACAAATCTCTGGTAACATTTGATGAAGCATCAGAACTCTGAGTTGTAGACTGTTGCACTATCCTACTGTATTAGTTAGGCTAGGAGACATAACTGCCCACATTGCAATTCCATATTTCTGTTTGTAAATTCTTTCATTAAATCCAAAACATTGTCAGTACCAAATGCAGTAAGTTAGAAATTAGAATAATCTCACCTGGGAGGGCTAAGGTTTGCTTCTACATGGAATCTGTCACAGCCTCTACACAGTAAACATAGGGCAGCACGCAGAAGAGTGCCAGTCACCAAATCAAATCATCAGTGCCAAAAACTGATTGAAATTTCCTCAGAAAATCAAGAGTGTCCAGCACAACAGAGTTAGTCCCACTAGTCAATGATTTAATATAACATTCCAGAAAAATTGTTGCTGGTTCACTGATGTCACATTCCCCTGCTACCACCACCTTATGGGGGTCCTGAAGATTTTTGTAAGGCTTGGGAATCCCCAAAAAACCTAGGTAGCTTTGAATGGGCTACTGCTAGAAAAGTATATAGTCTTCCATTGAGAAGGTCTTCCTCATAAAGCTATTGTAGGGTGTCTTATATTTTCTTATATACAGAAGTAACAGACTCAGTATTGACTTTATGATAAAAGTCAATGCTACTAAGCATACCTTCGATATTTTAAATATATTTGTCAGTGTCAGTAACAAATATGTCCCTTCCCTTGTCAGCTTTCATGAACCAATGTGATTTATAGGCTCATAGCTAGGTACTAGTCTATTGGCCCTAGGGCCTATATAAGCCTAGCCAAAAAGGTACCCTGGCTTTCGCCACCCAAGAAAATGATTTTCCTGTGCCCCTGTCGAGCAGAGCCACAGAGGTGATCCCCAGGGTGAATTTCCTATTTCCCATCCAACCATCAAGATTTTTCTTGAAGAGTGCTAATGAGGAGCTTTGTTTGATATAGATAGGTAGCTTGTTCTAGAGTATGGGAAGTTCATGAAATTAGTACTGTTTCAATCTTTGATGTCAGCCAGAAGTGCTTTTCACACCACTTGCAATGTGCCTAGTAATGACTCATATTGCAATTTGTATGGAGTTACATGCATTAGTAACATAACTAAATAAGACTGTAGATTCTTTTTTATAAGACCCATTGCTCCTATACTATTGGAACTGTCTGGTTATCTTTCTTCCACATTGCTATTGTTTCTGCCTACAAATCCTGATATTTTATGACATTGTGTCTCTCTGTACACAAACACTGTAGTCACTGGGTGTGGTGATTTCAATGATCGATGCTACTTTGTTCTTCATTTCATAGACCACTATATCCGGTTTTCTAGCATCCAACTTTTGAGCAGTTGGTAATGGTACTGTAAGTAGCTGCTGAAATACTCTCAGGTCATTTCTACTAATTCTGCCTCACCCCTGTGCTTTATATGGATCCAGATTGCATAGTTTTATTTTTCAATATAATGTAATTTGATTTCAGTTTCTGAATGGTTACCTGTACGTCACTTGGACAGTTTATCAACCCCTTTCTGGACCCAAATTGTTTTGCATAAGATTTTGTAAATATAGTTATAATTTGTTGTGTCTGATAATAAATTTTAGAATCTGCACACAGTTTATCATTTTAGAATCTGGACACAGTTTATCAATTTGCATTTATGTTAACAAATGTGCTATATTACAAGAAAAGGACGAGACTGAGGAGGGTGTAATTTTTAATAAAGGGGTCAATGCCAAATGTTTCAAACATCAGAGAGAAGAACCTACTAAGCATGCGTAAAAATCACAATGCTTGTCCGGTGTGGTTTTCCACGGTCAACTTTGAATATTAGCAGCTTAAAAATTTGAGTACAAAGATATACTATATTAGAGTGGCAAAGGAAACAAGCTGTGGACATATGTATTTTACAAGAAGAACATTATATAATTAAAGATAAGAGGGCTACGTTTGCTCTGTCATGAGTTGAGAAGTCATATGGTCTTTTTGACCATTCATTTTTTCAGGGGTGGTGAGTTTGAATTGGAATGGGGTGAATTTTTTAACTAACAGTTATATGGTAGCAATATAATGGCAGATTTTGGTATGTAGCTATCTTTGTAAAGGGGAAATTTTGTGGTTAATTTCCTTCTACCACCAACAACTACTTAATGAAAGGCATTGTTTAGGGATCTAGAAAGATTTCTGTTTGTTCATAGACTTATTGCTTATTGGGAAGTGGGCTTTAATTGCTGTACTGAAGCTATTAGAAAAGGTTCAGTAGCAGTAGCATCCAGAAAAATCACTGTATTTTGTTACACTGATTGGAAAATGGGAGAACAGTGCCAAGAAACTTATTACAGGTGAGAGTTGACTACAGAATTAATTTTCTTTGGATATATTGTTAAAAGCAGTGAAGGTTTCTTTTTTTTTTTTTTTTTTTGCCTGTACTATGTAATATAACATCTATGGCCACAAGGTCAAAATGATGAAGTCATTTATCTGTCGCCTGGAAGGACATGATCTCTAGACCTGTCCGCAGTTCTCTTTCGAAGTAATATACATCAGACATATATTACTTAAAAGGCAGCATCACATAAACAGTTTATAATATTTCTCCACAGTCTTCTGACATGGGATTGCAGTTCTACTCTGCAGCACTGTGCCTGTCCATCCTTCCGTTCGAGAACACATAATGCTTTATAACTGGATTCCTGCTCAATATACAGTCCATGAAGCAGATTGTGTACAGGGCTTCTATGGCCATTGTGGGCAGTATCACATTAAATTACATAGACAATCACCACCAGCAAAATGAGAGAAGATTTTGTAGCCATGTATTAAGGATTCAGAGACATTAAGTGCTTGAATTGGAGATATATATGGGATGATATACTTTTAAGAGTCGTTTAGGAGCACACCAACGACTTTATAGAAATTGCATGACTTGTTCAATATCGTTATTGGATTTAAGAGCAAATTAATTTGTCTGCCTGGATTTTATTGAAGTAGCTCTGTGTACTGACATTAAATCTTTAATGTCTGCTAGATTTATTGTTGGCTTTACTGATTTACACTCCGTTAGCTATAACCTAGTCCAAAGATACATAATGCATTAAATGAGTGGCCATTCAGGACTTCATGTCATAAATTAGTCAGAGTTTTATTTACTGTCTGGTTAATCTGCTGTTTGAATCCTGCTATAGACATACTGTCTTTGGAAAAGAATTATTACTTTTATTAAATATATACTTTTTAATAGCTGACCTGACTTAAATGCATTCTTGTTTGCTTTAGATCGTTAAACACAGGTAAAATCATTTGCAAAGTTTCAAAACGCAGATTTGGATTGCTCACTTTGCTGTACTAACATAAAGGATTTGAAATAATTAATACTATTTTCTTACATTATATACACTTTTATTTGTAAGAGCTTATTTGATTGGCTATAAATATTCTCTTAGTGATTCCACAGTCTGACAGATATGCTACTGACTCAGACTTGACTCATGCACTTGGAACATTTTCTCAGCTTAGAATT
Source organism: Protopterus annectens (assembly GCF_019279795.1). Classification (NCBI taxonomy): domain Eukaryota; kingdom Metazoa; phylum Chordata; order Ceratodontiformes; family Protopteridae; genus Protopterus; species Protopterus annectens. The sequence continues at coordinate 195,680,851 of NC_056748.1, read as the reverse complement.
TTTATGGACTACCAGGAGTTTTAATTTTGCTTTCCTTCTTTTTAAATTATACTTAACCAATAATTTTGGAACTGTACAGTAACTTACAAAATGCTTACACATTCATTTAGCCAACCAGAAATTTAAAAAAAAAATAGAGCAATATAATTTAATAATTTTAAATTAGTGAAAATATATCAGGGTCCTTCTAAATTTAAATTCTAAAACATCTTGTTGCAAAAAATAAATAAATTAGTTTTAAAAGTTTATGTTAGGGTGGCCATGGTGGTGCAGCAGTTAGTGTTGCCACCTCACAGCGAGAGGTTCTCCAGCTCGATCCTCGGCTGGGGTGCCTTCTGTGTGGAGTCTGCATGTCCTCCCTGTGGTCGCTTGGGTTTCCTCTGGGTGCTCTGGTTTCCTCCACATCCCAAAGACATGCTGTAGGTGGATTGGATACTCTAAATTGGCCCTAGATGTGAGTGTGTGCATGTGTGTGCCTTCAATGGAAGGTCGGGCTGGCAACTCGACACTGTAAAAAATCCACTGCCAGTCATGAGTGGACAGGTGATCCGCTGTGGTGACCCCTGACCGGGATAAGCCGAAAGAAGAAGAAGACTTTTAAAAGTTTGTGTTACTGTATATATAGTGCTTGTATTGCTTTACCCTTGAACACAACCTCTCTGAGTATAAAAATTCTAATTTACTGAAGCTTTGGTAGTTGTCTTGCATTCCATGTTTTACCATCTTGATAATGTTATATCCAGCCTGTGCCACACGTCATATTTTGTAAAAGGCTCATTTGCAAACACAGCTAATGTTTGTGGTCACCCAGCTTGTAGTAGTGTACTTCTGTAAATGTGTACATGAATGCATATGTGTTTGTGTGTGTGTGTGTGTGTGTGTGTGTGTGTGTGTGTGTGTGTGTGTGTGTGTGTGTGTGTGTGTGTGTGTGTGTTGGATCTAAAGTGTAGCCAAATAAAGTCTTGATGACAGACTAGGTGTTCCAGGTTGAATTATAGGCAGAGGCGCTGGACAATCAACCATCTGAAGGAAGAACAGTGATGAGGCTAGCATTTTTTTCCCAAAGTGTCTCTGACAGGGATGAAAGACCTGCTAAGATGCATCTGGCTGTAAGGGTAGCACAACCACTAAGGGTTTACATCACCAGAAAAATTAAGAAACAGGCCATCATGTTGTCCCTGTAATGTTATATGTAAAGATTACAGCAAACATCCTCCATTGACTGTATGGATGACAGTTGCACCTTATTTAGGTTTCAGCCTATAATGAACCCAAGGACAAAATCATGCAGGAAGACCACCCACATGGAAAATGTGAATAAAAAAAAGAAAACAAATGAAAATCATGTGCAAGTGGTGGGAAGGTGATGAAATCAATCTACAGACTGTCCAACTAATGCTACTGGCCTCTGCAAATATAAGTTATGTACTTTGTCTCCATTGGGTTCTGCTGAATAGGGCCTTTGCTTAGCCTAGTCAGAATTTCCCAATAATCAAAGGCAAATAAATAAGCAATCAAACAAACAGTATTTTTTCTTTACACTACTGATGTTTATCAAGAGATATGTTATTATGTACCAACTTAATTTAACATTTGTTGGCTGGGAACGTCCGACTAGGACAGGGCCTATTTTCAGAGGAGGCCATGTTTTTAGAATGTGGGAGGAAACTGAAGTACCCAGAGGAAACCCAAGTGAACACAAGGAGTACATACAAACTCTGCACAGAAGCCATCCCAGACAAGAACCAAACTGGAGAACCCCTTGTTGTGAGGTGACAACATTAACCGCTGCACCACTGCACCGCCCTAATGACCTTAATATTTTGGTGTACTTTGTGGTGATTATGTAAAAAATCTTTTACAAAGTTTCAACATGTTTTCAACATGTAACAGGCTTTGTATGAAATCCAGCAGTAAGATATTCAAGAATGTTAAGTTTTAAAAGTATTATGCATAGTTTCATGTTGTTCAAAGACTAAAAAAAGGTGCAGATTCATGAAACTGACAGGACCTTAGATTTTTGAGGGCTATCAGGGTCCTGTTTTCATGTTCAAGAATAATTTATTTCTTTATTTGCCTTTGTTTAAGAGGCTAGTCTGAGTGGGTTTAAATTAACCCCTTTTCAGTGAAGGCCTAGGGAGAAAAGCATTGTGGAATGCTCAGTCCTTTCCACCTTTCTTTTGGTCTTTTTCAAAGTTCTTTTATATATTTGCTATATAATGTATGTTTTATATATCAGTATGGTTAAAAATATTGACATATTAAAATCTAGACACTCAGAGAACAGACACCAAAATACAAATAGTTCATAATGTCAACATATCAAAATGTAGGCATTCAAAATACAGGCAAAATACATCTAAACACACACTAAATTAATAATAATTAAAAAAAAGGCAGACAAACTCAGTACAGATGGGATCAGTTTACACTAAAATTGCATTAAAATGAATGAAGAAAAAACACTATAAGACACAGGGTTATGGTCAGAATTATGATTTTCATGGACCTCTGCAACACCTTACTGATGCATCCAAACTCCAACCCTTAATATATATATATAAATGGATCTACTACTATTCACTGAAAGCACATTTCACTGAAACACATTTCACTGAAAGTTATATATGGCCTTTTCCCCACTGTAGTGCGACCCTGGAGTTAGTATATATACTAAGGGGAAGCACCCCCCCACATTGTGGGGTGTGTGGGGTGTAGCCCCCCACATATTTTAAGTATATATTATGTTCATAGAACAGTAATATATTGGAATTGCAAGTATCCATGTATATAGTTCAAAAATATTTAAAATACGTTGGGGGCTACACCCCCCACACCCCCTTACTATATATACTAACTCCAGGGTCACATTACAGTGGGGAAAAGGCCATATATAACTTTCAGTGAAATGTGTTTCAGTGAATTCTGTTTTCAGTGAATTGAGCTTTCAGGGAAATGTGCTTGCAGTGAATAGTAGTAGATCCATATATATATATATATATATATACATATATTTATATATACATACATATATTTATATATACATACATACACACACGTGTGTGTATATACTTTATATATATATATATATATATATATATACACACACACACACACACACACACACACACACATATATATATATATATATATATATCTATATATATATATATATAGTTGTAACTAAGAGCGAACACTCTAAAGAGTGAAAGTTATTTTTTCTATATTTCAATTGCTGATAGATGCTCTGGGCGTGAAATTACATATATATATATATATATATATATATATATATATATATGGGTCTAGGACATTTCACCTAAACTCAAATGACTGAACACAAATCACTGAAAGCACAATTCACCTAAAACTCAATTCACCGAAACACATTTCACCTAAAGTTTGAGATGGCCTTGCCCCCCACTGTAGTGCGAGCCTGGAGTTTGTATATATAGTGGGTGGGCACCACCCCCCACATCGGGGGGGTGTGGGGGGTGTAGGCCCCCACATATTTTAAGCAGATATGTTTGGAAAAGAGTAATATATTGCAATTGCAAGTATCCATGTATGTAGTTCAAAATATTTAATATATGTGGGGGGCTATGCCCCCCCACCCCCCCTACTATAAATACTAACTTCAGGGTCACACTACAGTGGGGACAAGGCCATCTACAACTTTAGGTGAATTGTGTTTTAGGTAAATTGTACTTTCAGTGAAAAGTGTACACCAATTTGAGCTTAGGTGAAATGTGCTTTCGGTGAAATGGCTTAGACCCATATAAATATATATATATATATATATATATATATATATATATATATATATATATATATATATATATATATATATATATACATACACACACACAAACATTTTTTTATATATATATATATATATATATATATATATATATATATACACACACACACACACACACACAGATATATTTATATATATATATATATGTATATATATATACACACACACACACACACACACACACACACACACACACACACACACACACACACACACATACACACACACACAAAACCTCTTTTCCCATTTATGCACATGGGGTTGGTGTGTCAATTCAACAGTGACAATCATCTAGAGCCAAGGTTTACACCACTACATGGCTAGCCATGCCACTGTTGTTCTTCTACACCACACACTCACATCTATGGCCAGTTTAGAGGGTCCAATCTGCCTACTGTATGCCTTTGGAATGTGGGAGGAAACTGGAGCAGCCAGAGGAAACCAACACAAACATAGGGAGGATATGCACACTCTGCACATGAAGGGTCCCCAGCTAAGAATCTTACTGTGAGTTGACAAAGCATGGGCTGGAGTAAGTATGTTTTAAGAGCAATACGATCTTAATTAAATACTGAAGCATTTTGTACTGGTAGAAACTGCTTTGAGGAAGAACATGAAATTATAGCAGAATGCACAAGTTAATGTTTACTGTTTTTTTTTCAACTGCAAGATCTGAATGGGCTCATCTGCAATACTCTTCATTTTTACATTACCCAAGGCAAATTCTTGTTTAGCTAGCTAGTAATCTTAGAGTGCTGTTACTTAGTTTGCTTTGTGAAATTATTTAGTTTAATTCTTCTTGTCTCTGTATAACATTGTTATCTCATTTTATGTCATTAAGAATAGCCCTTAATTATCGCCTTTATTACCTCTACCTGCACCTACTGCCATGGCCGTGGCTCCACACTGCTCTATGACCCAGGCTGCATCTGAAAAAAAGTTCTTGAATCAGTCAAATTACAGAGTTAATAAACAAATAAATAATATACGAAAGTGTGTTTTTTGTTTGGATCAGATAGTATATACTGAGAGCAAATGCCATTTAAACACAGTTTGCCTTTCTACCGATCATTAAACCATATATAAACCTTCAAGAATAGTGTGGACAATTGACGTAAACCTGTCATAACAGGAATTAAAGAATATGTAAGCATACCTCTCAAACTCTACCTGCAAGAAATCTGGACAAACCCTAACATAATAGTGGGACAAAGGCTCAAAAATAGGGACATACTTTAAATATTGTTCTTATAAACTTAGAAAGTTACTACAATAAAAGGATTTGTTTTAGTATGCATTTTTCTGAAGGATATAAAGTCTGAAACTGAAGTATTTGTCACTATTTAATGACTTTATTCCTTAGTGATTTGCCAGAAGATCACACATTTTATGAGAAGCAGACCAAAAATATGACACAAAAATATGGACATTCTGCAAAAATCTCAACAGTTGAGAGGTATGTATAAACCAAAAAGGAAAGACCACTGCAAAAAGAGCTGCTATGCACCACAGCTGCAATGACAGAGTGGGCAGAGAGCCAGGAGAATACAAATGTAAGAGACATGAGTAATGTATAGTGTTTTAAGGCAGGCAGACAGCATAACCATCAACATAATGCATACTGAAGAAGGGCTGAATCTGACTAGTGCAAGGCAAATCCATTTGTAATTTACTCACATATTTGTCAAGGATAAATGGACCACTTTGATGAACCTGTTGATATACACCAAGGTGTTATGTAAATAAGTTTATATTTTTATTCTATGGGTAAACAACTGCATCATCATGTCATTATATACTGATCTAACAGGCAATTATAAGATGCATGCTGTGCCACCTGTGATAGTGACTGAAAGTACAGGCTGGGTTTGTGCACAGATCTGGCTGAATGCAAGACATGAATTTCTGAACTAAGCAACTGCATGTGGCAGAAATAAAGTGCATTTACACTAACATCTACATTCCATGACAGAACAGAGAAAATGGGAAATGCACAAACCCAACAGCATAAACTTTGTTGACAGATTAGGATTATGTGGCCCACCCACTCCAGCCATATAAAACTTCATGTTCACTCCATAAGCTGAAAATCCTGATTATTTAACAGTCTCTTTTTACTTACTGCTTATGACTTACATTATTGTATTATTTAATCACTTTTTTAGTTTTTGACTCAATCTAGATACAGAGAGAGAGAGATTCATGCATACTCATACTTAATTTCCCATACCTATGAAAAAATATGTTTGCATATGACATTTTCTTTTGCTGTGAGGTCTTAACAATAAAAGTGAAAAGTTCAACCACACTGTCTGCTGAATACACCTATGGTTCACACTTGTGGCACAGTGTGGACTGTACAAGTGTATGCAACTTAATGTGCTATACTGTGTGTATTTATTCATGTCTAATATGCATTATACCAGATACCAGAGCCAGAGCCCACTTACAAAAAGGCAGTGCAGATGGGTAGACACTGACAGTGAATGATACTATTAGGTAGCATAGAGTTTCATGTACCTTGCTAAATTGTTCTCATCCTGTCAAGTGTAGATTTAGTTTTATGCATGAATGCATGCCTGCTCACTCATGAAATATCTTTCAGAAGATGGCAAAAACATTTCAATTTGCTGCAGCCATTGAAAATATACTAAATTTAGGTAATATAACTTTTTTTTATATACAAACAGCTTTTCTAGAGCAGCAGCTAGAAAGTATAAAAGCATTGGGCTCATCTGAAGCTTATTTGAACAGCGTCTGTCATACCTGTGCTGAGATGATTTGCAGGCATGTTCTACTCTTTTCTAGTCTATTCCCTAAGGGAGGACCAAATGAAAACAAGCTCACTTTAGTGGTGTGGATAAGCTTAGCTGGTTCAACCAGTGCTCTGTGCTGATACCACAAACTAGTGCCCACACTGTCAGCTCTTTGAGCAAAAGGAAAAAAAAGCGGGATCCTTCTATTGGCATACCTGCCAGGAGGCCTGGGACACAACACCCCCCCCCCATCCAAATCAGGTCCCACCATGCTCCTAACCCTCCTTAATGTTATTTTAATGAAAAAAAAGAGAAAGAAAGAAATCTGTTTTTCTTCAACACTGTAGCAAATTGCTTGCTACATATGTAGCAACAATTACTACATTTTATATCCTGCATGGAGTGTTACAGTGCTCAGGTTTTATATGAAACAAAAAAAAAAAAAAATGTTCTCTTTTAAACTGTATCAATCTGCTCGCTACAAATGAAGCAATCACTTGCTCCAGTTTATACCCCATACAAAGCACTACAGATCACAGTTTTTTTTTTTTTACTTTTAAACTGTAGCAAACTGCTTGCTTCAGTGTAGCAAGCAGTTGTTACAGGTTTGAGTGTAAATGCAATACTGGCTTTTAAAAGCTTGTGTTAATTAAAGAGCAATTGGGATCAGATGATTGTGCCCCCAATACTTTGGGCCTGGGCAGTTGCTCCCTTTGCCACACCCTAGCTACTCTACTGGTCTACTGAATAACAGTTCTCCAAAAATCTAGAAAAAAATGCACAATGCACAAATCTAATATACCACATTTTCATGTTGTTTTCTAAATCTAGCTTAAGTCTCGTATGAACTTTTGAATGCTAGGCGGTCATACCTTTCAAACTCTCAATCCAAGAAATCTGGAGAAAGACTGACAAAATGGGGGACAAAGGCCCAAAAATGACATATTTTAAATATTTTATTAAAAACACTTCTAAAGCTAAAAGAAAAAAATAGACAGACGCTGAGCTGTTATTCATCTTTCGTTCTTATTATTAGTTTTTAATATAAGTAGCATTCTTCTAGTTTTTTTCAGTTTTGTCAGAATATTTTAAATATTACTCTTATAAGCTTAGAAAGTTGATATAGTAACAGGATTTGTTTTAACATACATTTTCTGGAGGATATGAAGTCTGAAACTCAAATGTATGTCATTATTTACTGGCTTCAATTCTCAGATCATCGCAGTAATTTGTCAGAAAAACGCAGATTTTATGAGGAACAGACTAAAATATGAGCCAAAAATCTGGACATTCTGCGAAAATCTGTACAGTTGAGAAGTATGCAGTGTACTGCAAGAGTTAAGGCATAGAGAGAGGAAGAATGCAGATTTAAGATTTATACATGTTTAAATTTCAGGCACACAACTAATGAGTACTGCAAACTAAGTTCAATAGTCTGCAAATTAACAACTTAATATAACAACTCTGTAGATTTTGGCAAACAATCCTTTCTTTACATGTATTATACAAGGCTTACAGTCACATGTTTGTTTCACCTCCCTTCTGATCATTTGTGTGAGCATAACAGCTTGAAGTGACGGTTGTTAATGGTGCGTTACTCACTTCAGAATGGATCAAGCTCTTAATACACAAGGTTTGTGTACCTTAGATTAAGAGTGACACATTACATTTCTTGCCAGTGACTGTTATTTTTTTTATGTGCAGCAACCTTGGCGTAAGAATATTAATGCAGGATGTGAGTGATGAAAACTCCTGCATAGATGGGTACAACAGCATATGTCCCTGTTAACAAAAAAAAAACTTGATTTGATTTGATTGTAGTTTGACAACCTTGAGTACATTCATTATCAGAATGGGTGCTCCCAAGCTGTCATCTGCAGTATGTTGCAGATGTTGTGATACAAACTCAAATTTGTCAAGGAGACATAATGGGCACCATAGTCAATAGATATCCAGCCTGGGAGAGCTGACCATAAACTCTCTGGCTTGGTTAATTGTTATGAGTATGTTTGAATGTTAGTATGCAGTGATACCTAGAAAGAAGTATTCTAGAAATGGAAAGAGTATGTTCATATCTAAAGTTCTTCTGGCATGTATAGATAGCATGTTTGATATGAGTGCACCATCTGTCAAATCCTCTTTGATTTTTTTTTGAGCTCTTGTGAAGATAGGAATAATTTGGACCATAGTCTGAAAGTACTTAAAACGTTTCATGAGTCAGGAATTTTACTTTTACAATCTGGGATGAATCAGCCTGCAAATGACATACTGCGTCTCTGAGGCATAGAGAAGAATGCAGTTTTTTTATTATGTATGCTCATAAACTGACATTGTTGGATACTAATGCTCTGTATACGCATACAAAGTCATATCCATTGAGTAATTTTAAGTTCTTTGTACTTCTTCAGGTACCCATAAGTGAAAGAGGTGGACCCTGACAGACAAGATTAGAGTACAAAGTGTTGGTGTGGCAGCTCAAATTAGATGCAAAAATATATCCTGGATTGAATGACAATATGGTCATTTCTAGTGTCCTGAAAATTCATGTAGCTAAGTTAAGAAGCTGTTAAATGTTTATTGTTAAAAACATATTTAATTAACTATATTATTAAACTAATAAATGCCACTTTTAATATTACATTTATTCATAAATCCATGCAGTGTTATTTTGGATTGAGCAAACCATTTTTATTGTCTGGAATTAATTTTTGTATGTAACGAATTCCATTCATTTCTTAATTATATAACACTTGAGATTAATGTTTTGTTGGCACATGTGGGTTAGGAAGATGTTAAATATAGAACAGATGTAATGCCAATGAGTTACAATGAAGTCCAATTTTTTGAAGATGAAAGCGCTTAACTTTTATTGTTTAATAAACATTTTTTGTATCATTTATTTTCTTGACCGAGAGCTGTGGAGTATTGCTTGTGGTTTTTAAGGTTTTTACTAATTGTCATTTGCTATATGCAGGATCTGTTGTGTTAAATACTTCAGTCAAAAATCATTCTATTGTTAAGGGCTGCTTTGTATAGATGTGCCACTGGCCAGAGAAATGGACAGTCTAGTTAATAGCATACAAAAGAGTCTGAATGCTGGGGAGAAAATATGTGAAATGACTGACAGTGTAAAAAGGAAAAGACCCATGACTAATCCTTGAGTAACCCTTCTCACCACAGGCTTTTGGTAAGCATGCATCTATTTAACTTCAGCTTAAAAGGTCTGGCTGACCAGGTAGCTTCTCAGATTGTCATAAATCACATAACGATCTACTGTCTAAGATGACCAAAGGTATCTCCTATGACAGCATGCAACAGACATACTATCAATCAATGGAACTGTCTTCCACTCCACATAAAGCAAATTATTTCTTTTACTCCATTCCAATGTAATCTGGATGGCTGGATGTGAAACCACAAATTCATACCTGGTTTAGCACTGGTGTCCACTCCACATGGACAGTGCTGACAGATAACTGTCATAATATATCCTTGTTATGTCCATCTCTGGATTATTAATATGCAAAATGCAAGTGCTAATAATTACCATAGGGAAAATAACGTGGGGTTTCTTAAGATTCTCATAGATCACTAGGTTAGTAAGTATAAGGGTTGGGGATTGGCTATAATGGTTAAGGTGTTTACCTCACAGTCAAAAGCTACAGAGTTTGATTTTTCACATTTGAAAGGGAAAATCAAATGACCCACAAGGGCAGCTAGCCAATTACTTACATATGAACTGGTGAATCTATGGTGCTGAGTCAAAGGCTATACTGAAATCAGTTAAGGCCATGATAATTATTTCTTCTTTATCTCTGTGCTTGTATAAATCACCAGTATTTGGAGTGAGTTAACTTTTTAAATCCATTTTGCTTGAATTAAACTAGCTGAATGAAATTCGGTTTGAAAAGAATGAGTGGAGTGCCAGCATTTCTGAAAGATCATTAAACACTAAAGATAGATGAATATTCCCTTTACTCCAGAACTGTATAATCCCAGAGGTGGTATATTTAAGACAGTGGTGGTATCACTAGAGATAATTGAATATTCCCTTTACTCTGGTAATGGATAATCTCAGAAGTGGTATATTTAAGATAGTGGTGGTGTCACTGCAGATAAATATTCTCTTTACTCTGGTACTGTATAATCTCAGAGGTGGTATATTTAAGATAGTGGTGGTGTCACTGGAGATAGATGAATATTCCCATTACTCTGGTACTGTACATGATGACCCACCTCTGGACCAGTAATCAAGGAGCCTCAATCCTCACCACTGGCACCAGTGGGGGACATACACTGGGAGGATGGCAGGTACACAAACAGTATTTCCTGGTGCAGCTCTCTGAATCAAGTGCAATTTCCCTTAAGAGCACACATAGACCATGGTGAGTCTGGGGCTGGTTTCTCCCTCTTTCTCCAGATCCCCAGTGAGACTTCCCACTGGCACAGCTATAGAATAGAGATCTCAGCTGAGTGGCCATGCCAAGACCTCCGGCACCCTCTATATCCAACCAGTGCCTTGTGTGCCTGCCCAACTAGCTGACACACACACTCTTTGAGGTTTGATTTACACACACACACACACACACACACACACACACACACACACACACACACACACACCTTGGAAAGGCTTGCACAGGTTTATTAGCTATGCCCCCTTTTGCCGACTATAAGGTAGTTATCGCTGCCAACAACCAACTTTTTATCACCTATTTTAAGGCCTTTAACAAAGGGTGTCCAATCTTACTGTATAATATTAATATTAATGTTAATATTAATGGTAGTTTGTCCAAGAGCAAGGCTATTAAGAGTGGCCCACTGTATCACCAAATAAATATGCAAGTACTCTCAAAACTTAAATATGTCTTACAAAGATCAACCATAATGAAAGGTTTAAATATATTTAGTAATAAATAAAAGAACAAGAAAATACTTAGTATACATTCACAATAACATCAGAGTTCAAAATCACAGGAAATATTTATGGAAGGTGCAGTGGTGGCATTGTCGCCTCACAGCAAGAGGTTCTCAAGTTAAATTCTCGGCTGGGGCACCTTCTGTGTGGAGTCTGTATGTCCTCCCTGGGTTTGTGTGGGTTTCCTTTGGGTGCTTAAGTTTCCTCCCACATCACAAAGACATGCATTTGGAGTACTTCTCCCTGGGCATCTGCTGAAAATTGGCTGTGTTCCAAGTCGGACTTTCCTGGTAAACAAATGTTAAATAAAAAAATAAATAAATACATTTAAAACAACATTGCAGGACAGTCTCAAATAAATAAGGAAAAACATCTAAACTATTCTCCATTATATTCATGACTGAATCTAAGAGAATTACTATACTCTGGTTAACTTACTTCAGAGCAAGGCAGATGCGTGGTGAATGGGTCTTCTTGTCAGGTCGAAGAATGCTGTCTCTCCTAAGAGATTTCTCAAATTAATATCTCAAATATTACTGCTGGGATAGCTTGCAGAATAACATTATTTCTCATCATCTGGCTCTATCCCAGGTGAACCCCCCACTGCAGAAAGCTAGCACTATTTATCATCTACCTGTGAAAATACATAGACCTCAGATCTATGGCAGATGCTGAAAGTCATACAACAATTACCTTCTTCATGTTTTCAAAACTAGTAATTACTTCACCTTAAAGACAATACGGGAATCTTCCTAGTATTGAGATTCTGGCTCTAACTGCCAAAAAAGTAATTTAATTTCATCTTTTTTTTTCTGAAATTTACTAGGCTGAAGTTAACCTCCTGTATCCCAGTTTCCACTTTTAAAATATGTACATTTAAACAGTTCCAATAGTGCATGCACATTTTTGTTTTTTTCCAGTAGGGCACACTGTGGTTACATTTTAAGCACTCTGCAAAAGCCTTTTCAACACACACGTCTGTACCAGTTTGATATACACATGACATACAGTTCCAATACAGATGTAACAAAAGCATCTTATAAATCATGTTGACATTCATAAATAACATATAATTATTTCCAAAATTCCAGCTAAATGGGCTGGCAGTATCTCATTTCATCACACTGTATAATCTCAGAGGTGGTATATTTAAGACAGTGGTGGTATCACTGGAGATAGATGACTATTCTCTGTACTCTAGTACTGTATAATCTCAGAGGTGACATATTTAAGATAGTGATGGTGTCACTGGAACTAGATGAACATTCCCTTTATTTTGATACTGTATAATCTCAGAGGTGGTATATTTAAGATAGTGGCAGCATCACTGGAGATGGTCACATATTCCCTTTACTCTGGTATTGTATAATCTCAGAGGTGGTATATTTAAGATAGTGGCAATGTTACTGGATGTGTAAGCTTGAGAGAAAGTAGATGATTTTTTTTTTTTACTCAGATAATTTTTATTTTAAATGTATAACAAACAAAAAAGAGAAATACTTGTTTACAGTTAACAAACATATTAATTAATAGATTAACTATATACATTATTTACATTCAGCCTGACATGAGTAGATTTGAATAATAACAAGTTTGTACAAAAATGATTAAACATTACATATGACACAGTTGTTTTCATGAGGAGACTGATTCCACCTGTGAAGTGTCAATTAATGTCAAAACTTTCTTCCAGTGATTATTGACTAATAGCTTAGGAAACATTCTTAGTTCTTTGGTTTTTTACCTCCATTAATGCTGTCTTCTTCAGTAAACACAAAAAAATCTTCTCTATTGGGCACTCCTAGCTACAGCTAGTATTGTCCACAGTAAGTAAAAGTTAGATTTATTTATAAAAGAACCTTCTTTTATATACAATAATATTAAAGCTTTGGTCATGACAAATGTGTGTGTATAAATTGCTTGTAAGAAATTATTATTTTCATTCCAAAAAACTTTAACTTTCATACAGTCATAGAAAATGTGAGACCAATCAGCTTTATTGGCCTGTTGACATCTCCAACATAACCCATTACTAGAAGAATTGATTTTTGAAATTTTATCAGCAGTTAAGAAGGATCTATGTAGGTATTTCCAGTTAAATATTCTCCAGTATTGAGAATAAGAAGTTAATTTAACTGAAAGTAGTATGTTTGATTTATTTTCTGAGGTTAAAGGTATCGGATATCCTTTAGTAATATACTCCCAATATGCAGATTTAGGTGTAGTTTTATAATTTTTTATTAAATTATATAAATATGATGCTTCATTTTTCATATTTTCATTATTAAATATAATTCCAAACAATCTTGTTATAAATGTGGGTGGATTTGGGAAAGAAGAGTTACTTATTATCCTACATAGATCCTTCAAGTATGTCAAGATATTCTGAAGTATTAACCATTCATGAGAATTTAAACTATAAGTTGACAACATATATTGCATATCTAGGACTTGTTGTTTTTTTATGCAATGTTGCTAGCATATTATTTTTTTTTTGTTCCCAAGAGGTAAATATATCCCTACAAATCCTATCTGGAAAGTTCTAATACTGAAAGGGGATACTATTGTGAACCAAAGCTTTAAATCCATATTCATATTAATAAATTTCCTAAAAGTTTCAAAAAGATGGTTGATTAAATTTTACTTGGTGGGTTTAGTTACATTATATTGTAAATTTAAACTCAGCTAATACCATAATATGTTATCCTTATCTATAGTTAAAGTATTTTATAACAATTTGTTTTCATTTATTATAATTGAGTGCAACAACTTCCAGTTAGATGTATAATTAGGGTTTATCCAATCAATCGCAGTTTTATGTAGCCCTTATATAGGATTCAATATCTGGGAAATTTATTTCTCCCTAATCCCATTGTCTGATATGATGAGTATATGCAATCTTATTTCTTTTAGGATACCACAAGAATCTTAACAATATTGATGTTATTTCCTTAAGATAGTTTTTCTCAGGGGTTAACAAAGTAGCTTGTACTACATACAAAATTTTAGGAAGTAGTACCATTTTTATCAGTTGAAATCTATCTTCAAAATTTATAAATAAGTTATTCCACTTATTCACCAGACTATTTACTGTATCAATAACCCTTCTAGAATTAATATTCAGTATCTCCTGTATATTTCCACTAGGTTTCACTTCATGATCTCGAATTACTGAAAGCTCAAAATTCAGTAACCCAAGACTATGAAGTTGAACCATTCACACTGAAACCACAATCCCGAATCACACACTCACAAACATACATACACCATACACCACTTAACATACACACCATTCCACCCACAGTACACAAACCACACAGCCCTACACTACATATAAACAGGGGGGTAAGCCCCCCTGCATAGCCCCCCACACCCCCCTACTTATATATACCAACTCTGAGGTCGCACATAATATAAAAAAACCTCACACCACACCATCCGCCACTCACTCACACACAAATACACATCACACATACAGAAGCACCAACAAATCCAACACTCACACTCACACCTCCCTACCCTTAACCACACACACAACGTACAAAAACACACACAAACACTCACTTACCTGCCATTTCAGGCACCATAACACTACATGTGATGTACCGGAAATGCATAAGCGCGAATTTGAGATATTCGAATTCGCTCTTATGCACTTTCGGCATTCTGGTTTTCAGCTTCATAGTCTCGGGTTACTGAATTTTGAGCTTTCAGTAATTTGAGATTATGAAATGTAACCATTTCCACTCGGATCTATCCCCAGGTATTTTAAAGTTGTGACTTGCTCACCTATGATGTGATTCTTATCAATTTGTAATTTTTTTTTTTTTTATTCAATAATATATATTTTGATTTCTGGTTATTAAAATGAAGTCCTGAGATCTTGTGAAAATTCTCTATCAATAAATCTAGCTCATCTAACACTTCTTTGGAGTTCGATAATATAAGAAGCACATCATCAGTAAAGAGCATGATCTTGGAATTATATTGGTATATATATCTATTCCTTTTATCTTTGGATTGTTCTGTACTAATATAGCCAGTATCTCTATGGCCAATGCAAATAAAATGGGTGACATAAGACAACCTTGTTTAGTGCCTCTAGTAATTTGGTTTGCCTGTGAAGTAAAGGGTCCTATTTTAACATAAGCTAAATTATTTTCATAAACCTTTTTAATGACTGTAATAAAGAGGGAAACCAAATACATCTAGAGTTTTAATTAAATAATCCCAGTTTAAAGAATCAAATGCTTTTTCTATATCCAGTCCAATTATCAAGGATTCTGAATTTTTCTCTTATCCCTTTCTTCCACCCCTCTTACTACCTCAGATTGCAGCCAAATACATTGCTTGTAAACCTATATCTCAGCTGTATTCTTAGCCACGGTTATTCAAGGGTAATAGCTGCTAGCTCAGCTATTAAAATACTTGTTAGTCTTTATGGCTCCAATGATATAAGTGTTTTACCATTTAACTAAATAATTTCATTTTGAACTATAACTGTTTACTACTATTGTTAAACAAAACCTTCCTATACTTCTTGTAACTTGTAATTAATTGTTGTTTTTATTGTGGAGCTTTTCTCTCTGGGCCTTCGCTGAAAAAGGACCTGTGTCCAGTCGGATTTCCCAGGTAAACAACTGTAAATAAATAAATAAATAAATAAGAATAATTAAATAATCAATTAATGTCAGTATCCTTTTTATATTATTAAGTGTGTCTATTATGTATAAACCCAGTTTGGTCGTTATTAATTATTTCAGATATTTGAGATTTTATTCTACTTACCATAATAGACATGAATATGTTATCATTATTCAGTAATGAAATTGGTCTATACAAACTACAATGACTAGAATATTTATTTTCTTTCAAAATGGGGGTGATTAAAGAATATCTCCATGAAGGGGGAAATATTGCATGAGTTTGAATTTAAAGTAGTGTTTTATGTAACAATGTGGTTATATTTGTAGGAAATAGTTTGTATACATCTATAATTAAACCCTCTATCCCCGGGGATTTACCGATTTTACTCTCTTTGATTTTCTCAGTAATTTCTTTGTGTGTAATGGGTTTTTGTAACTCCTGTTGTAAGTTTTCAGGGATTGTTTTTATATTAGGGAGTATAGTTTCTAAACTTAATTGGTCTGTTATCGTGTTCTTGTTCTTATAATGTCTTGTGTAATGATACTTAAAAGCATCCAATATATCCCCTATTTCCAAAACATTCTTACCTTTCCCTTCATGTAAGATGTTAACAATAGCATTAGCTTTAGATTGCATATTGATTTTAACAGATAGATTATGTATGTGTTTTGGAAAAGTAGCATAAGAGTTTATTTTTAACCTCTAAATGGCTAAATTAGTTGTATGGTTTCATATTTCATTAAATCTTTTATTTAAATCTTCTATTATCTTTTTGTTTTCAATCGAATTTAAGTTCTTTTTGGATTTGTATAATAAGAGTGGGTTTTGTAGTTCTTATAATTCTGATTCCCATTCTTTAAGTTTATTTGTATACCAACTAATCATTTTACCATATATACAAGCTTTTAGTGAAAACCCAGACCATTATTATGTTCACTTCTGGCTTGTAGTTTATATATAAAAAGAAACAAAGTTCACTAATTAACCATTGCTTGAATTCTTTAGTTTTTGTAATATATGAGGGAATTCTAGAAATAAGTGTTAATGGTTTAAAATCCATTTGCATTTGTAGGACAAGGGAATTGTGATCTGATAAAGGACACGGGATTATTGAGAAGGATGTGATTTTTGTATAAAGATCCTGAGAAATGTATAATTTGTCTATTCTGGTTTGGGTGCCAAATCTATAATCGTGATGAGAAAATACTAATGAGCTGTTATCTATAGTGTTGTAAGTCTCTTTCAATTTTAAAGCCTCTGTTCATCTTTTTAATAGTTTTGCAGTAGATGTTAAGCATGATTTTTGTAAGTGGTTTCAGATGTGTCAATAATACAATTAAAATCTCCACCTATTATTAAATTTCCTTTAGATGTATTTATAATAAGATCTAGGTGATTTTTAACAGTTCCCACCCCAATACCAGGAAACCAGTATATGTTTACTAGTGTCCACATCCTGTTATTAAACTTCAAGATGACAATAGCTATCAGACCATCATTATCTACATATTTGTGTATAAATTCAGGACTTAAGGAATTATTTTTCCATAAGATTGTTACCCTCTCTTCTTTGATTTAAATGTGGAGCAGGCCAGGATCATATATTCATTTGGGTTCCATATAAATTTATCATTTGTTTTAAAGTGTGTTCCCTGTAGGAGTATTATTTGAGCTGTGTTTAATTTTAGATAATTTAGTAGATTAGATCTTTTATTTGGGTTATTTAAGCCATTAGTGTTTAAAGATAATAAAGTAAGATCCACATCAAGTTATTTTTGAAGAAGAGCTTGATCTATTGTTATAGTTACGTGGAATCGCCCCCTCCTCTAGTACTGATTTATTATTAATTTGTAGACAATCATCTATCTCAGTCAACAATGTTTCCTCTAAAGTAATCAACAAGAATAGGCTTAGGTCAGGCTTACTAATACTAACAAAAGTCTTAAAATCTAAAATGCATACTGAAATTAAACTAGTGTGGTTTTTAAATCCTACCCAACATGGAATGAAATACATTCCAAGTCCAACAGATAGATAAGTCTGGTGGACTATCACTCTAACTTTCTTTCCCATTTTATCTGAGCTCCATATATAGTTTGTAAGTGTTAAAGGAGACTATTTTAAAATACAATTATTATGATGTTATAACATTCAGCTGTTGGGGCTTAATATTTCTTCATAACTTAATGTATGTATCCTTACCATCTATACATACGTAACATATGTACCTGAGTATGTTAACTATTAAGCTCTTTCACCTTCTGAATATCCCCATTTCTTTTCATATTAAGTATATATAGTAGCTGATTAGCAATAGCAAGATTTGAATCTATACTCATATTAACATAACATTTGGTTTAATTTCTCACACCAATCTTTCACCACATCCTTTTATAACACAGAAAATTATCTAAACCTGTATTTGCAAAGGCTTGCAACAAATGACATATATTGTTAGTGTCATTCACGTCATATAACAGACAATCATAAAATTTCAGTAATATTGGTCAGTAAAGTTAGATGATGTTTAAATCATCTTAAAACATGTCTATAAGGCTTTAATCTTAATATGCTTAAATTAGTCAATTATAGCTAGATTGTAGAAGAAACTTTCAAATCAAATAATTATACAAATATGAGCAAAGTAGTGTAAAGCACAACGGTTTGATATTATAGATCTATACTGAGTATGATTTGCAGTGAGATTCTTGTTTAATTAACTATGTTGTTATTCTAAAATAAATTATAATTCAAGTTTCTAATTGTTTTAGTATTTATCCTCTTATTTGTGGAACATAAATTATTCAAAAAGATATCTAAATATATTTCCCAAACACGTAATATGGTCATACTTCCTTAATTCCATGAGTAAGTTGACAACTAATCACAGCTTACTCTATTTATTGCTATAGCAACACTTAACAAAAACAGCAGTTACGGATAGAGAGCTGTTAACTGGCTATCCAGCTCGCGAGTCTTACAAACTTTGAAAATCTTCACCTTTAAGCACTCGCGAGCTATAATTTCCCCACTCAACCACATTCCAGCTCAAAATCACTCTATTAAACTTTATCCCTCCCTCCCTCTCTTCAGTGTTCTTAATGCAAATATCGCCCAAGAATCATCGCACCAAGTTCTGTGCATACTGAACAACAAGCAAGCATTCCTTCATTCAATTCAAGTCCCAGACAGTCTGACACAACAAAACAGACAAGCATTACATGCTATGACTAATGACATCTGACTTATAACTACAATTTTGTTTTACTTAAATTGATTACAGCAGTGGTCCTTCTTGGAGTCTGTTGGCTAGCAATTTGATTGGCTACTTATATCATTGTTAGAGTAAAGTCAGTTGATTTAATATTCATGTTTTTGTTGCTGATTAGTCTGAGAAAAGTGTATTTGAGATGACTGTCAATTGTTGGGGTCTACAACTTAAAAATCTATTTGACTTAAATTTAACAGCAATTTGTGGTCTTTCTTGGTGGGTGCTATTACATTTTGTGCATATGTTTTAAGTGGAAGAGTTCAGTGGTTGGTCATAGATTGTTAAAAGTCTAACTTCTGTTTTTTGCCAACCTCATTTCAAGTAGCAGATATTTCTATGTATTAATTAATTAATTTATTTATTTATTTATTGATATTTGGTTATCAGGAAAGTCGGACTTGGGAGGAGCCAATTTTTGGTGAAGACCTGGAGAGAAAAGCTGCAAAAAAATTACAAAACATTTTAAGAATAATAATTTTACAGTCCTTAAAAATAGTACAAAAAACAAATATGGTTTAAATAATTATGCCAAATTAGACGTAATTTGAAAACAGTGGTTAAGAATAGATGCAAGTTACATGACAATGATTTAATAGACAGTGAAATTTTACGCAGTCTCTTGAGAAATTAAAGATAAGTTAGTATTAATACAAACAGGATTTGCAATACAAAGTGAAAGAAAATTAGACTGGTGGTATATTTAAAGAGAAAGCTGGGAAGAGAAACTGAAAGAATTAAAGGAAGTGAGTGAAGTGGGGAGAACAAGGAGATGTAAGTTATAAATAGGTATTTTTCCACACTTTGGGATATAGTTCATCCTGGTGTTGAGCAAGAACATGGCCAACTTTTGGCTAGGAAGTCTTTCAGAATAGTTTTGTCATGGATAGACATAAAGCTTTCCAGGTCTTAGCAACATGGTACGAGTATAGACAAAGCCCAGCAGATTTGATAGGTTTGTGGACAGACATGAATTTTTCATCACTGGATCATCGTGACCAACTAGGAACATACACTGGATATAAAAAGTGTATACACCCCTGTTAAAATGCCAGGGTTTTGTGATATAAAAAATGAGACCACAATAAATCATTTCAAAACTTTTCCTACATTTAATGTGACCTATAACCTGTACAGTTCAATTGAAAAACAAACAAATGTGTTAAGGGAAAAATAAAAAAAATAAAAAAGTACAAAAAGCTGGTTGCATAAGTGTGCATGCCCTTAAACTAATCCTTAGTTGTGTGTGCACACCCTTTAACTAATACTTTGCTGAAGCACCTTTTGATTTAATTACAACATTCAGTCTTCTTGGGTAGACACCTGCCATCAATTAAAGAGATTCTGATTAACCCTAAATAAAGTTCAGCTGTTCTAGTAGGATTTTCCTGACATTTACTCAGTTGCCTGCTACAGCAAAAGCCATGGTTTGCAGACAGATTACAAAGCATCAAAGGGATCTCATTGTTGAAAGGTATCAGTCAGGAAAAGGGTACAAAAAAAATTCCTCAGCATTGGATATACCATGGAACACATTGAAGACAGTCATCAACAAGTTGAGAAAATATGGGACCACAGTGACATTGCAATGAACTGGATGTCCCTCCAAAATTGATGAAAAGATAAGACAAAAACTGGTCAGGGAGGCTGCCAAGAGACCTACAGCAATGCTGAAGGAGCTATAGGAATTTCTGACAAGTACTGGTTGTGTACTACATGTGACAACAATCTCCTGTATTATCTCTGAACTATGGGGTAGTGTTGCAAGATGGAAGCCTTTTTTTATATAGAAAAACATCCAGGCCCAGCTAAAATTTGCAAAACAATACATCAAGTCTACCAAAAGCATGTGAGAAAATGTGTTATGGTCTGATGAGAACAAGGTTGAACTTTTTGGCCACAATTCCAAAAGGTACATTTGGCACAAAAACAACACTTTGCATCACCAAAAGAACACCATTACCATGGTGAAGCATGGTGGCGGCAGTATCGTGCTTTGGGGTTGCTTTTCTTCAGCTGGAACTGGGGCTTTAGTCAAGGTGGAGGGAATTATGAACAGTTCCAAGTACCAGTCACTTTTGGCCTAAAACCTTCAGTCATCTGCAGGAATGCTGAAGATGGAGAGGAATTTCACCTTTCAACATGACAATGACCTCATGCATACATCCAAATTAACAAAAGAGTGGCTTCACCAGAAGAAAATTAAAGTTTTGGAATGGTCCAGCCAGAGCCCAGACCTAAATCCAACAGAAAATATGTGGGGTGACCTGAAGAAGGCTCTGAACAAGAGATGCCCTCACAATCTGACAGATTTGGAGCACTTTTGCATGGAAGAGTGGGCAAATATTGCCAAGTCAAGATGTGCCATGCTGACAGACTCCTACCCAAGAAGACTGAATGCCATAATTAAATCAAAAGGTGCTTCAACAAAGTATTAGTTTAAGGGTGTGCACATGCACACTTTTGCAACCAGCTTATTGTATGTTCTTTTATTTTTTTATATTTCCCCTAACAGATTTGTTTCTTTTTCAATTGAACTGTACAGGTTATAGGTCACATTATAGGTGGGAAAAGTTTTGAAATAATTTATTGTGTTCTCATTTTTTTATATCACAAAAACACGGGCTTTTTAACAGGGGTGTACACTTTTTAAATCCACTGTAGTTGTGTAGAATGTTATTTAGTGTGGGACAAGCTGATGGATGCTGGATATATTTATAGGTGTTGTATTTATTTTAGTTGATGCAGTAGTTCTAACCAATTTAGGCTTCTGTGGGTTCAGAAAGGGGTACCTGCTACAAATTTAGCAACTTCATTATATCATTGTTCAGGTTTTGATTTATGTGATGGCTGAAGGTTAGTAAGGATGGGAGCTGCATAAAGACTTCTGGGGAGAAGATAAGTAGTGGCAAGTGTAGCTTTAGTAACATCTGTGAGAACGTTTTTGGCTCTGCAAAGTATCCCTAGCTTGATGAGTTTTTGTTATGCAATTTTGTAAATGCACGTAAAACTTAAGATTATCATCTACTATCATCTCTAATAATTTGCCATGAAAAGTGACTTTAATTATAGTATTATTAAGAGAGAGAGAACATTATTTTTTTTTTGTTAGAAGGATTTGGGGGAAAAGTAGTAGCTTGATTTTTTTTAGAGTTGAGCATGAGTTGTGAGTTACAGAGCCATGTTTCAGTTGTTAAAGATTCATGAGTAATTGTTTGGGAGGTGTGCCATATTCGCAGATGTACAGAAGAGAGTGGAATCATCTGTATAGTGTATTAGGGTGTTCTGTTGTGTGGAAGTATAGAAAGTGTTGGTGAAAATGTTAAAGAGGAGGGGACCAAAGATAGAGCCTTGTGGTACACCAGTGGTAACTGGGAGGTATGGAGAGAAGGTGAAGTGACATTTTACTGACTGATACCTATTGGATAGGGAGCTTTTGAACCATGGAAGGATGGGATGAGAGAGACCTAATGAGGGCATTTGAAGCAGATATTTGCTGTGACAAACTGTGTTGAAAGCTTTAAACAAGTCTAGAAATAAGGAGACTAATTTGCAGTTATCTCTAGCTTTAGCAGCAGTATCTTTATAGGACAGAAGTGCAGTGTTAGTACTATGGGAAGGATGGAAGCCCTGTTGTGTGAGGGATTGGTGTTCTTCCTGCAAGAGATAGATTAGCAATTGTTTTTTGAAAACATTTTTCAAGTATTTTTGGAGAAGAGGGAAAAGATTGCTATAGGTCTAAAAGGTCTATATTAGAACACCGAACATTCAAAATGTCGAGTGTTCTAATATCGACCCATTTTCAGTGAATGCTGAAAATATCGAAGAAACAGAAAACCAAATTTTTTCCTAGGGAAAGAATCCGGTTGTCCGTTTCTGTTGCTTCGGTATTTTCAGCGCTGTGGTGGAAAGTTATGGGTCGGGTTCAGGTAAGTGTGCGATTGTGTGGACGTGAGGGTTAGGGTGGGTTAGGTGAGTTAGGGTTAGGGCACGGGTCAGGTAAGTGTGTGATTGTGTGGACGTGAGGGTTAGGGTGGGGTAGGTGAGTTAGGCTTATGGCGCGGGTGAGGTGACTGTGCGATAGTGATGGACCTTAGGGTTAGGGTTTGGGTTAAAGTAAGTGGATAGTTAGTGGTGTATGTATAGTTTAGTGTAGGGTTAGGTGTACGAGTTTAGGTGTATGTGTGTGGATTGCTGTTTGTTTGGTGTGCTTGTGTTGTATGTGTTTTGGAACAGCAAATTTTTTCCCTATGAAAAAATCTGCTGTTCCGAATGTTCGATGTTTTAAATTTTCAATTCATAGGGTTCGAAATTAGAACACTCGACATTTTGAATGTTCGGTGTTCTAATATAGACCCGGCCTAAAGTTAGTGATGTCCGTTGAATTTCCTCCTTTGTGCAGATAGATATTGTGTGACTTTTCTAGATGGAGGGAATACGGGATTCCTATACTGACCTATTTATAAGGATTGAGGCAGGCTAGGCACTGTTACCAGCTGCTGTTTTTGCTTGGAAGGTCATCAGCTGAAGTAGAGTATGGTTTGAGTTTGTCTAATAGTAGTTTTATAAAGCATGTGGACACAGGTTTGAAGGTGAAAGTGGATGTGTTGATATGTGGCTGCTGGTTAGGATTAGATGTTGGGGGAATCATTGTTTAGAGATGCTATACTATCTATGAAATAAGAGCTTAATTGTATTGCAGTTTTGAGTGATGGGTTATTGGGAAAGGGAGAGATTTGGATTTATGGTTGGGATGCAAGATTTCTTGAATGGCTGCCAAGAATTTTGGGGGGTTGTGTTTACTATTATTCCGAAAGTTTTTGTAGTTCAGTTTTTTGTATTCGTTAGTTTGTGATTCAGTAAGATTGCAAAGCATTCTAAAGTTTTCAAGATATTGTGATGTTTTATACTTCTGCCATTCTTTCCCTGTTTTTTTCTTTATCCTGCATTAGCATTCTCCTCTTTTTGGATAGCCAGATTACATTATTTGTTTTTAGTCTCTTCTCTCCTAGGAGATGCAGGGCTATTTAGAATATCCAGGGAAGTTGCACTGAACTAATTTACAGCATTATCTAAGGGGAAGATTTTTAGGAAGACCAGTTAATAGATGATAGGTTAATAATGAACATTTCTGAGTTAAACTTAGAAAGGTTGCTTGTTGTTTTATAAATATGCTGTTTAAGTGGTTGTGTGAGATGTCTGGTTGTATAAATTGGGAGATGATCACTGGGACCTAAACCTTATCACCACAATAAACAGAACATGCCAGAGGGATAGATTCCTGTCCCAGAGATTTCCCATACTCTGGAATAAACTACCTATCTATATCAAACAAAGCTCCTCATTAGCACTCTTCAAGAAAAATCTTGATGACTGGATGGGAAATAGGAAATTCACCCCGTGGATCACCTCTGTGGCTCTGCTCGACAGTGGCACAGGAAAATAATTTTCTTGGGTGGCAAAAGCCAGGGTACCTTTTTGGCAGGGCTTGTATAAGCCCCAGGGCCGATAGCCTAGTACCTACCTATGAACCTATGAGACAGTCAGCCATTATACCAGAGTTGGTATATTTGCTAGGGTCTGATAACAGGATCCAGTCTAATAGGGAATTTGATTTTGATTTTAGTATATTCTTTCACATAGAGATCCTTGTCAAACAAATGTATCTGTCATAACCTACATCTTGCCCTGAACTGATTTGATTCCTGATTTGTGGTTCCTTTGATGTGTTTGAAATATAGGCAATTGCGGTTAGTTTAGAACCATCAGATGGGGGGAGGGGAGAAAGGCTCAGTTTTCATTCATCTTGAGCAGGGATATCATGTCAGGCCAGGGATCTATCAGCACATCCATATGACAAAGCATCGGTGGGAGTGGGGTCCTCTGCATCTAATGGTGGTACATCTGCACATCAGTAGTGACTGATTAACAAGCAGGATGAATCCCAGTTGCCCAGTCCAGTCTGTAACAAGGTGGGTGCTGTCTTGGATTTGCCTCATTGTTACAAGTGGACTATTGTTATGACGATGTTGTTAAACAAGAGCTTTTTGCTACATTCTCAGGCCTCTGTTCCTCCACATGCCCACATTAATTATTGTTCTAGTGAAAGCCAGGTTCCTACAAGGGGTATCTGTTTCTCCTGCTTTAGATTTGGCTGAGATTATAGTTGCAGTATTTGACTCCTTTGATTATGAGGTAAGGAAAGGAATGATTTTCACTGGTATTCAATCCTTAAGGTTACTTCAAGGCTTTATTGCAAGAGACCACTGATACCACTTTCAGACTGCTGTATAGTTCCTTAATGGTGGATAATCCATGGTGGTCTTGAAGCTTGTGTGAAAGAAGAAGCCTGTAAAATCAATATGAACCATTTCAGTCTTCTAAAGAGATTTAGTTTCAGTCAGTTTCTGCCACTTATAAATGTGGCCATTATTTGGAATTGACAATCTAGCTTGGTTTTGAAAGCAGAGAAGTGGAATCAAAGACAGTGTCTTGGAGAATTACTTGGTCCATTTAAACCTGGCCTTCTAAAGTTATCACTTCCAGAATTGGAGATGGTATTTGTCATGTCATGATTTGAGAAGGATAACTTATCTGATCATGCATCCCTTACCTGAGCAGGGGTTAGTGTAGTAAATCTAGAACTGGTTATTATATGTGTAAGTTCACTTTGTAGGACCATGGGGACAAAGGCATTTGATAAACTTGGGATGAATAGTTGCAAGACCATGAGGATAAAGCTATTGTATAAGCACATGCTGACTAGTTGTAGGACCATGGGGACAAAGCCATTGGATAAGCTCAGGATGACTAGTTGTAAGACCATGGGGACAAAGCCATTGAATAAGCTCAGGATGACTAGTTGTAGGACAATGGGGACAAAGCTATTGGATAAGCTCAGGATGAATACTTGTAGGAGTGGGTCCACCAGCGCATGTTTAGTGTTTTTCAGCAAGCAGCTGGGTATATTGTCATGTCTAATAGAAGATGCATTTTTTTCATTTTAGAAAGTACTTTCTAGCACATATTCTTTTGTAATGAAAGGAGGTTTTAGGCCTTTAGGTATATGAGGGTTTAGGTTCATAGGTAGGTACTAGGCTATCAGCCCTGGGGGCCTGTACAAGCCCATCCAAAACGGTACCCTGGCTTTTGCCACCCAAGAAAATTATGTTCCTGTGCCACTGTCGAGCAGAGCCACAGAGATGATCCCCAGGGTGAATTTCCTATTTCTCATCCAATCATCAAGATTTTTCTTGAAGAGTGCTAATGAGGAGCTTTGTTTGATATAGATAGGTAGTTTATTCCAGAGTATGGGAAGTCTCTGGGACAGGAATCTATCCCTCTGGCGTGTTCTGTTTATTGTGGTGATAAGGTTTAGGTCCCTAGAGTGTGTAGCTCAGAGGGATTGGGATTTCTTTACGTGGAGCATGTCCAACAGCTCTGGGTTTGACATAGCTTTGTATGTTAGGCAGAGATCACCTCTGAGTAGGCGATATGCGACGGAATAAATCAGGAGTTTTTTTGAGACGGTCTGCATAGGGCATCTGTTTGAGGCCAATAATCCTGCTTGTGAGGTATTTCTGTGGCCTTTCCAGTTGTTGTAGATGTCTTGTGAGGTACATACCAAAAGGGGCATTGTACTCTATAATGGGTCTAATGAGTGATGAGTAGAGGGGAACAATGATCTTTTTTTTTCTGGATGAGAAACCTTTTGTGATGAGGTGTGCCATGTAGAAGGATTTCCTGACTACTGTGGCAATGTGATTATCAAAGGAGAGACTACTGTCCAACTGTGTCCCAAGGTCTTTTATCACACTTTTGGTGTTAAGTATACTACCGCCTATGTTGTAGTTCATGGGTACAGAGTTTTTACCAAACTGGATGACAATGCACTTTTTGGCATTGAGCTTAAAGCCATGGCTTTGACACCAGGCATCTGTCTCAGTGAGGCACTTTTGTAGGATGTCCACATCATTAAGAGTTTCAATTATGGCTTCTAGTTTGCAGTCATCTGCAAACTTCATGAGCCAAAGACCTTCTGTGTTAGCCTGTACTTCAGAGAAGTAGATACCAAACAGGAGAGGACCCAGGACTGAACCCTGTGGTACTCCACTTGTCACTGGTCTGAAGTCAGATTTGGAGTCTGCTACTTTCACAGTATGGGTTCGGTCAGTGAGCCAGTTGGCAACCCATCTTGTGACATAGGGATTTATACCTAGTTTAGTGAGTTTATCTATAATTCCAGAGTGGGGGATGGTGTCAAAAGCCTTGGCAAGATCTAGATAGGCTGTGTGAACCACCTTACCCTTGTCTACGGCTTTGGTGACTGCTTCAAAGAATCTATCAGGTTTAGGAGACATGGTCTGCCTTTTACAAACCTGAACTGGGTGGGGTCCAGAGTTTGGAGATTACCAATGTCTTTGTTTATAAGTTCCATGATGATACGTTCCATGGCCTTGCAGACCAGGCTCATCAGGCTAATAGTGCGGTAGTTCCCAGGGTCCGTGGTGGCTCCCCCCTTGTGGAGTGGGATAACCCTTGCTGTGCGCCATTCAGCAGGCACAAAGCCTGAGGTGAGGCTATGATTGAACATGGTACTTAGGTGGGGTGCCAGTTCATTCTGTAGTTCATGTAGAACACAGCCTGGGATGTTGTCTGGTCCCATGGATGCTGTGTTCTTGGCTTTGGAGAGTGTGGTTTCTACCTGTACACCCGTAATTACAGGAACTTTGCATTCTTCCGGAATACAGATGGGCTCTTTATGGGGTGAGAGGGGGGTAATGTTAGCACTGAACCTATCTGCCAGGATGTTGGCAATATCAGTTGGGTCTGTATATTTAGTGCCATTGTGCTGTAACTCAGAGAAGATCTGAGTGTTGCTATTGAGATTCTTGACATAGCTATAGAATGCATTGTGGTTGTCTTTAGAATCAGTAGCAATTTTATTTTCATAACTAGCTTTGGAGGATTTTATCAGGGATCGCAGCTTCTTACTGAGGCTGACAAGGGAGCTTCTCTACCCATGGGATTTTACTCTCTTTTGCAACAGTTTCTTCCTTCAGTTGTACAGTTTGTTTATGGCAGGGGACCACCAGATTGGCTTCCTTTTTTTGGAGGATAGCATCTTGGTTCTGTTTGGGATAGCACGATCCATGCACTCATGTAAATGCTTATAAAGTGCAATTGTGTAGGATTCAGTAGTCGTAACTGTATTGTCCATCTGCATGGGTGTCATGTAGCTCACCACTTCTGTCTTAAGAAGCATGAAGCTGGCCTTGGAGGAATTTTTTTACCATGGTTTCCTTAATGGGGGGTGGGGCAGGATGTGGATATCTAGGGTAATTAGTTTATGGTCGGATCGGACCAATGAGGCGTTGACTTCAGGTGTGGAACACCGGTCAATCATGTTGGTAATGACTAGATCTAGGATATTGTTGCCCCTGGTGGGGGTGTGGATAAGTTGATCCAGGGCATTGGAGTTTATGAATTCCAAAAAGCGTTGAGTGAAGGAGTTGGTACATGAGTAGTTTTCCCAGTTAATGGTGGGGTAGTTGAAATAGCCCATTATTAGGGTGTTTGGCTGAACCCTAATATTTTCCACTACATCAAGAGAAGAGGAGTGGGAATCTGGGGCATGGTGGATGATCTGTAGCAAGCTACAATTTGTATTGCAGTTTTGCCCAGAGTTAGTTGCACTTGGATAACCTCGGCTGCATTATGCTGAGCAACTAGCCTGGAGGTGTGGATATCCTTAATGAATATGGACACACCTCCGCCTTTGGTGTTCCGGTCCAGGTTACATGGCCGAAAAGTGTGGTATGAGTTATAGCCTGGTAGTGCAGGGGTGCTCTCTGGAGCCTTGAACCAGGTCTCAGTCACTGCACAGATATCAATGTTCTCCATTTTAAGGAGTGCCTCAAGTGAGTGCATTTTGAGATTTAGACTTTTAGCATTGAGTAGCATCACCCTCAGTTTTTGCTTGCCTGTTCCTGTTACAGCGGTGAATTTGTCATTTGAACCTTTCCTAAAAAAGGCACTATAGGGGCGGCAAGAACCTTAGCCAGTATCCGGAATCTCAGGGGTGACAGGTGCAGGCCATCTCTGGCAAAGCATCATGGTCTGTCAACCATGTCATCCCAGGCAGACAGATACTGGATCCCTTTAGTATGGCACCAGAAGCTTAGCCAATTGTTGAAGTCAATCATTTTGTCCTTGTACTGCGGCATCATTCTGGGTGATGGCAGAATGCTACTCAGGGCTAGGGTCATACCTGCCTGGGCTACAAGATCAGAGAGCTCTTCCATGTCTCTTTTCATGTAGTCCAGGGAGGTACGTCTCAGGTCATTCACACCAACATGGACAATGACAAAGTCATATTTGTACTTGTTGTGGAGTGACCTGAGTGTGTGAGTTATGTGGCGGATCCTGGCACCCGACAGGCAGCTGACAGTAACCTTCTCCTTGTTTAGCCTGGTGAGTGGGACATCAGTGTGCCTGACTATAGAGTCACCTATGACTAGTGTGTTGGGTATGTTGTTTTGCCTTATTGGCTGTGGTTGAGTGGCACACTGAGTCTGCGGGCTATGTGTCATTTGGGTTGTGTTGGGGGGGTGGAGGTTGCTTGCATTTCTGCTTTGGAGGTCTCTGTTGCTTGAGCAGATTATTATTGAGAGCCTCTGCAAATGTTTTTGTGTTTCTATGTGTGGATTTTGGTGGTGTAGATTTAGTGAGACTATGTGATGAGTGTGGTGTGGTGCAAGTGTTTACCTTCTCCTCTTGACTGCCAAGTTCAGTCTTGATTGGAGAGAGCTTTACCTCCAGTTTGGCTAGATAAGTGCATCTCTCACAGGTTGTAGTGTTGGGTGGTAGGAGGAGAGGGTTGTCTGTGTACATGAGGCAATTTCTACATTGCCCCAAGATGCCCAGATCCATCAGATAGACAGGAGAGAACATTGGGAACTGACCCTTGGACATGCCTGAAAAAAAAAACTATTTTCCTCTAGATAAGTGAGGAAAGTGAGTACAAGAGCTGTTTTTCTCTAAGCAAGTGAGAAAAGTAAGTACCAAAACTGTTTTCCTCTAGGTAATGAGAAAGGCTGAGTGCTGTAGTAATTAGTAGGTTATTTAGTACTTACAAGTGCTGAACAAGTGCTGAACATGAATAAGCAAATTCAAGTGCTAAAACT
The DNA here is from genome assembly GCF_019279795.1 of Protopterus annectens. Classification (NCBI taxonomy): domain Eukaryota; kingdom Metazoa; phylum Chordata; order Ceratodontiformes; family Protopteridae; genus Protopterus; species Protopterus annectens. The sequence continues at coordinate 195,650,256 of NC_056748.1, read as the reverse complement.
AAGAATCTATATCTGGACTAAACGAGTTACAGGAAAGGGGGGAAACAAGTGCAAATGTGGGTTTTTAAATCAGGAATTTGAGAGAGATGGAACAACTGCCCAAATGGCCAATAACTACAATTTCTGGGCCAGAACCACTCCTTATGTGGTAGATAGGTTACCTAGTGCTTACCACTCCCACTGATAAGCTAGAAGGCTTCCCTCCAACACAGAAAGCTTGGGGGGCTCAGAAGCTTACATACAGTCCTGGATACAGCAAATCTGAATCTGGACTACACTAGTTACAGGAAAGGTATATATATATATATATATATATATATATATATATATATATATATATATATATATATATATATATATATATATATATATACATATACAAACAGAAAAGTAGCTAAACAGCAGTCAAAACAATTCAAATGCAGTGCAAGCTAGCACACGTGAGTATGTAGCAATGTTAGACCAAACAGTTTAAAAAAATGCAATTAAATTAAAAATGACTAAAAACAAGTGCAGAAGGAGTCTATTAGGTAGAATGAGGTAAACCGATGGGACTGGGGGGGAGTGTCCCAGATCAAATCTACAGTGGGTCGGGCAACTGCAAAAGCCTCCAAATTTAATCAACAACACAGGAATAAGGAGGGTGGGTATGGGAAAACCAACACCTTCAGCAGAGATCTGAAAAACTATACAGTGAAGCAAGAATAACAATCCACAACTCTGAAGTCAGCCATCAATGATATAAAATTAGTCAAACAACAATTACCAGTACACAACTCTGAAGTGCCAGAAAAATATACTCAGCTCTGTATATCTCCAGATAGTTTGAAGAGCACTCAGTCAGGACACAGGAAGGCTCTAGCAATGATATGCAGACTTTTTTTACTAAGAGGGTCTAATTTTATGCAAGTAATCCTTAAAATGGTCAGATAACACACAGGACCATGGAGATGTCAGACATCTTGGCACTAGAAAGATAACTCATTACTACCTTAATTTTGTCCAGCCTTGTTAGGGTAGAGTCTGTGTGTGTCTTATATGGAATCACTGATCCCTGGTACATTATTGTTAGTAAAGGTTTTAAGTGTACTTTCTTTTGGACAATTATTTTCCTGGTGACTCTCAATTGTGGTTGCAGCAGTATGAGTTGTAGTATTTAATTTCCACTGACACCTGGGCTTGTTTGACCTTGGAGGCTTAGTCAATGAATTTTTTACAGCCCCAGCACATGGAAATGTTCCATGTATTTGTGTGGAGTGCTGTGGAAGTATGTGGTGTTCATAGATTGTGTTAGTTAAAGATTTTCCTGAAAGGAGATTTACTTCAAGTGGATAGAAAGGCTACTTTGCTAAAAAGTGTCAAACACTGTGCAAAATATGTGGGAGGCACTGCAGGATAGACTGCACTATTACTAGCTCTGTCTTACATGGCAGATAACTAGGATGTTTGTGGTGATGATGTAGTCTGCTGACAATATTATTTACTTAATTTTACTTAACATTTCTTTACTGGGAATGTCTGACTGGGACAGACCCTATTTTCAGCAGACTCCCAGGAAATGCTCCAAACGCATGTCTTTGGAACGTGGGAGGAAACCCATGCAGACTCCACACAGAAGGCACCCCAGCTGACAATCAAACCAGAGAACATCTTGCTGTAAGGCAACAATGCTAATGACTGCACCACCCATATATTAAGGCATTTTCAAAAAGTGAATACTGGGGAAGTAGAAGCTGATATTAGCTGTGAACTAAATTATACACTTTCATCTCTACCAGACAATGACATTAGTAACTTTGCATATGAAAATACAACTTTAATGTACTGTCTACTGAACTACCAAATGTAGTGCACTCTACAGACCCCAGATCTCTTGGGAGTACAGTACTTCTCAGGAAAAAGAAAAACATGGTTAGAAGTTTATAATAAAATACAAAAAGGGAGGAGAATAATTTCTATACACATTCTGTTAACATAAATATTATGAAAAACAATGTCAGATGCACAACTATTTCATAGTGGAATACGTATTATCGTAACCAGATTTTCGTGCCAACAGCGGTTGTTTCCCGATCACTAAATATGTTCGTTAATGTGCTTCAAATGGAATACAGTGTGTTTTCTTTAACAAAACAGATTGTTTTCAGGAGGGCTATCAACACAAAGTAGAAAACATACTGTTGTTGTTTCTTTGTTTGCTTTACTGGCAGCATGCCACTTCTTGCAAAGCTGTTCACACTGAACGTTCTTTGTCAGCCAGTGCTGTTAAATAACAGCCATACATACAGTTGGGAATCACAGCTAGGAGTGTGGAAGTTAGCGTAAGTTCTTATGTTATGTCCTTGCTGGGTACAGGTGTCTCCTCTTGCGTATCTCTGTCTGTCTCTCTTAGTAGCCCCTGTTATCTCTTCTTCATATATTTTTGCAGTGAATGTAAAGTGCCCAACCAAGAAACTGCATACATGACCCGGCGTAGAATGCGGTTGTGAGAATAAGCAAGTATCAGCAAAACCTTCACCAAAACATTCCTTTTTTAAATGTTGAAGTTATAACCCTGCCTAAACAAAAGTACAGTTTTGTACCTACCATAAATGTAGATGTTCGAGTGCTCATACAGCTGCAGTCATAACAGATGGGTTATCCTGCCGTCAGGCGGGTCCTCGGTCGGCCGAATTCCAAAGTCTAGGTCTGGCGTCAGTTGTAGTTGCTTCTTCCCTGACGTCAGTGCAGCAGGGGTATAAAAGAACCAGCCGACGCCATCTTCTTCAGTTTTTCTTGCCCCAGATGTCAGGTGCCCCCAGAAGGAAGGCAAAACATAAACATATGTAGTCATGCAATATAGAATAATCAAAAAACAGTAGTTTGCAAGCAAATACACCATAAAAGAATACCCCAAATAGGTTGTATGAGAAGGTGTTTGTCATAAGGCCTGTGCTAAGAGGGGATGGAGGGAGGGAAACCTGGACTGCAGCTGTATGAGCACTCGAACATCTACATTTATGGTAGGTACAAAACTGTACTATGTTCATCATGCATACAGCTGCAGTCATAACAGATGGGTAGAATCCCAAAGCTAAGTAGGGGTGGCAGGCACAACAAAACCCAGATTTAGTTCATTTCCACCAGCTTAGAAATCTGGCTAAGAAATCAATAATCTCTGATAAGAAAAAATTCTACTGTGATCTTCAGGAAACACATCTTAACAATTCTAAACAATTCTGGTCATCAGTAAATAGACTTCTTTCCCCAAGAATTGCTAAAACTCCTTCCCCACTTAATGCTGACCCAGAAACCCCTCTCCAGACAGCTAATGCATTCAACTCTTTTTTCTCTGAAACTATACAATCCCTAGCCAAACAAATGAATACCAACAACTCTTATATTCCAACTAATATAGCTAACCCCTCCTACAACTTCTCTCTGAAACCTATATCTACTTCCTTCATCTTCAGACTCATTCAGAAACTGAAACCGTGCACCCCTTCTGCAGACAAGCTCCCATCTCTTTTCCTTCAGAAAGCTGCCAAAGAAATTGCATACCCTATATCCCTACTTATAAACAGAACTATCCAGGAGGGAACCATCCCTGACATCTGGAAAATCTCCTATATTATCCCACTACATAAAGGTGGTAACTCCCTTGACCTTTCCAACTTTAGACCAATTGCCCTTCTCTCACCCCTAGCAAAAATCATGGAAAAATTTATTCATCAGCAACTTGTTCACTATCTCTCTCGTCACAACATAATAGCAAACTGTCAGCATGGCTTTAGACCTCACCACAGTACCAACACTGCCCTTCTCTCCTTTGTAGATACTATCAACAAAAATCGAAACAACAATACTCTCTCTTCTGCTCTTTTCATTGATCTCTCTAAAGCTTTCGCATGGTCAACCACTCTCTTAATAAACATTCTTGATTCTCTCTCTTGTGATAAATTCGCCATTAATTGGTTTAGATCTTATCTTAATAACAGACAACAAGCAGTAATATGGGAAAACCATATCTCATCACTCTTGCCAATTTCCATTGGAGTTCCCCAGGGCTCCATTCTTGGTCCACTTCTGTTTTCCCTCTTTATTAACGATCTTCAAACTGCAATCCCACAAGCAACCTGCATACAATGAGACGATTCTACCCTTATCTGCTCAGTACCATCCTCTGCAGAACTGATCTCACTGACCCAAAATACCTTTAATGCTGTAGAAACTTGGTTTTCAAGACGGTTTCTCCTACTAAATGCCAAAAAAACAAAACTCCTCCTCTTCTCCCCCACCATTAAACTTTACCATCTCCTCAAATAATGGTACTATCATATCTCCTGATCCTACTACAAAACTTTTAGGAATAACCATTGATAACAATCTCTCCTTCGATCAGCACATTAACAACACCATCAAATTAGTTAACAGAAAATAGGATCCTTATATCGCATCAAACCCTTCCTAACCCCAGCAACTAGAACCAAGATTGCTAAATCTCATCTTTTATCAACTCTCCTATATGCTTCCCCTATATATACAAACCTTAGGAAAATTAATCTTAACAAACTTGTAACTTGCTATAACAACATAGCTCGCTTCGCCACTAGTAACCCCTTTAGGACCCACCATTGTATAAACCTAAAACAACTAGGATGGCTTGAATTTCAAAACTTCCTTATAATTCCTCAACTCACTATTGCCCACAACATATTATACCTACCAGACAACACCCCAATACTCTCTCCACTTCTAATTCCTTACAACAATCTTAACTCACTTCGCTCCTCTAGTAAACTCATGACAAGATCTATAAAGGCAAACAATACAGCAGGTGATTCTCTATTCGCTAACACAATAGGTAGAAGTTGGAATCTCTTACCTAGTGACATAACTCTGACTACATCCCTGTCACTTTTCAAACAGAAAATTAAACTATACTTCCAAAATCATTGGCTTTGTTCCTGCAATACACCTGACTAACCATCCTCTCTCACTCTGTTTCTCCTCCACTCTTTTCATCTCTACCCTTTTTCAGTTCTGTTCCTTTACTTTTGAGATTTAAGTATGTACATTTTGTACAATCGTTGATATTTAATGAACTGCATATTGTAAACTTGTTTTCTCTTTGAAATTATCTTTCATTCTTTTTGTTTTTGTAATTTCTGATTGAGCTATATCTTAGATTAGTCAATTTTTTTATGTAATGTACTTAGTATATAGTGGAACTTTTCTCCTCGGGCCTCTGCTGAAAATGGACATGTATCCAGCCAGACTAGCCCGGTCAACAAATGTAAAATAAATAAAAATAAAAAAAACTAGGTGGAGCCAGGATGCCCTGCAAGACAGCTGTGGCAAATTTCACTCTAGATTTTGAGTAAAGTGGAAGGTGATAGTGTTTGGAGAAAGTGTGCACTGAACTCCAAGTGGCTGCTTCCAAAATGTCCTTGGTAGGGACCCCCCTGAGGAAAGCTGCAGAGGTAGCTGTGTCCCTTGTGGAGTGGGACCTGATGCTTGAAGGCACATCTTTTCCATGAAATGAGTAACAAAAGCACATGCAGTGGGCTATCCATTTTGAGATTGTCTGTTTGGAGATAGCCTTTCCTTGAGCACCTGTAGCATAGGACACAAAGAGATGCTCGGATTTCCTGAATGGCTTTGTCCTGTCCAAATAATAACGTAGTTGTCTGTGAATGTCCAAGGAATGCAGTAGTCTTTCCCCTTTGTTTTGTGGGTTAGGGTAAAAGGTAGGTAAGTGGATAGTCTGATTCAACGCTACACTGGATACTACCTTTGGCATAAAGGTAGGGTTGGTTCGTAAGGAAACTCTGTCCTGATGGAAAATGATGAAAGGTTGCACAGCCATGAGGGCCTGTAGTTCTGAAACCCTGCGTGCTGAGGTGATAGCCAGAAGGAAAGCTGTTTTCCATGACAAATATTGTAGTTCTGTTGAAGCAGCTGGCTCAAATGGAGGAAGGGTCAGTTTTTCCAATATGAAGTTGAGGTCCCAAGCAGGGACTGGTGGTTTCCTTGGGGGTTTGATATTCTTAGCCCCTCTGAGGAACTGCTTAAGAGAGGATGAGAGAATAAAGGAGGATCCGTGTTGTATTGTGCAGAAATGGCTGAAGAATGGATTTTGATGGAGGAGAAGGAAAGTCCACTGTTTAACATCTCAGCTAGGTACTGTAATATTTGAGGTATATTTATTGCCCAAGGATTCTGGCCCTTTTTCTGATTCCAGGCACAAAACCGCTTCCATTTGGTGGAGTAGGCTTTTCTAGTAGAAGGTCTTCTGGCCTCCAAGATGACATCCTGCACCTCCTTGGAGAGGAGGGTCTGTTGTGAAATCAAGGGATTCTCCATGCGGCTAGATTTAGGGTTTTGAGCTGGCTGTGAAGAGTTTTGAAGTTGTGCTGGGACAACAGAAGAGGCACTAGAGGTAGGATCCATGGTGGGGAATGCGTCAGGCTCTTCAGGAGTGGATACCAGTGTTGTCTTGGCCAGTCTGGAGAAATGAGAATCATTTTGGCCTCTCTGCTCTGGCTTTTAATAGAACTTTGGGCAGCAGAGGGAGGCGGAATGGCATAGACTGTCAATGTTGTCCAATTGAAGGAAAGTACTTTCCAGGCCTGTGGATGATAGGTCCTTGTGCAAAATTTTTTCAGTTGGTAATTTCTGTGGGTAGCAAAGAGATCTATGTCTGGCTGTCCCCATGCCTGAGTTATCTTTGCGAAAACTTGAGGATGCAACTTCCATTCGTGTGGATCTGTCATATTTCTGCTTAGGCTGTCTGCCAGTGTGTTTTCCTTCCCTGGCAGGAATTGTGCCTGAAGTTGGATTTGCAATTCCAGAGCTGTGTTCCAAAGGGTCATGGCTAGTCTGCACAGGGGGTATGAATGAGTTCACCCCTGTTTGTTTATGTTATGTACCACATCACTGTGGTGTTGTCTGTCCTTATCAATAGCTGGCCTGGATGCAGTAGGTCTTTGAAGGCCATAATAGCATTTTGCACTGCTAGCATTTCCTTTTGGTTGATGTGTAGGTGCTTCTCTTTTTGGGACCATTTTCCCTGAATGCACTGATCTTTCATGTGTGCCCCCCAGGCGTAATCCGAGGCATCTGTTGTGATGATTTGATTTGCTTGTGGTATGCAGAAAGGGAGACCTTTGTTTCTTTGGCATGCTTGAGCCCACCACAGAAATTCCTTTTGAAGACATGGAATGAGTGGTATAATTGTTTCCAAACTGTGGCTGTGTTGAGACCATAAGTTTTTTAGGTACCATTGAAGCTTCCTCATATGCAGCTTTGCACATGGGATCAGCAGGATGCAAGATGCCATGAATCCCAGAGCCTGCAGGACTTTCCTTGCAGTCAGCCTGGTGAAGGTTGCCATTTTGCTGAAGTATTGAGATAGTTGCCCTTGTTTGTCTGGCGTGAGGTAGGCCATCTGGGTGTTTGTATTCAAGCTGGCACCCAGGAAAATTATTGTTTGAGAGGGTATTAGTTTTGATTTCTTTTTGTTGACTGTGTATCCCAGAAAGTTCAACAGTCTTATTACAAACGCCAGGTGTTTCATAAGTATGTCCTTGCTGTCCACTTGGATCAGGCAGTCGTCCAGATATGGGTATATTTGTATTCCTTGAAGTCTGCAGAAGGCAATTACTGATGACAGGCATTTTGTAAACACTCTGGGCGCAGTAGATAAGCCAAAGGGCAATGCAGAGAATTGATAATGGGTTGAACCTGCAAGAAATCTGAGGTATCTTTTGCAATCTTGTCTGATAGGGACATGCAGGTATGCCTCCTTGAGGTCCAATGTTACCAGCCAAGACTCCTTGCCCAGCATGGGAAGAAGCTGCTGTAATGTGAGCATCTTGAATTTTGGTACCTGTAAATATGTGTTTAGGATGGATAGATCTAAAATAGGTCTCCAATCTTTGTCTTTCCTTGGTACCAGGAATAGTCTGGAATAAAACCCTTGACCTTGTTCTTTTGCAGGCACCTCTTGAATAGCTTTCATGACCATGAGAGCTGAAATTTGTTTTTGTGCCTCTGCCCTTTGATTTTGTGGCAGGTTTGGCACGCCTCACATTTTTGGAAGGGTGTGAAAGTGGAATCTGTAGCCTCTGTCTATAATGTCCAGGATCCATTTGTCTTTTGTGACAATATGCCAATTTTTTGAGAATAATGCCAGTTTTCCGCCTAAAGGTGCTGCCATTAAAGCTTTGCTTGGCAGGTAAAGGGGAAAGTCATTGTGTCTGCTTTCTGAATGACTGTGATCTATCTTCTCCACCTCTTGGGGTTGGTGCTTGCCATTGCCTGGCACTGAATGATCCTTGAGCTTGCCCTCTACCTCTCGGGCGCCTGTATCTGCCTCTTTGAGGTCTGTCCATGGCTGGAAAGGACCAATTTTTTGAAGGCCAGTTTCTGATGAAACGTGGAGGTTGTACCTGCAGGAAATCTTTCACTGTTTGCATTGATCTCGCCTTTTCCTCCATTTTCTTTAGTACCTCCTCAGCTTTAACACCAAACAATACATCTTTTTGAAGAGATGCATCTAGTAATTTAGCTTTGACATGATCTGGTAAGGCTTGTTCTTTGAGCCAAGCATGTCTACATATGACAGACCCTGTAACAGCAGCTCTACATGAGGCCTCTAAAGCATCAAAACCACACTGCAAGGTATGTTTACCCACTTGCTCTGCACTATGCAACAAATCCTACAACTCTTTTAAATCTGGTTGCTCAGGTTGTGTCATTTTACTTTTCAACTCAGATAATAAAAACTGTTGATACTTTAACATATGGAACTGACAGTTTAATGCCCTCATGGTTAAAGTGGCCGAGGTGTATACCTTTTTCCCCCACCTTTTTAAAGCTCTGGAATCTCTCTCTGAAGGTAATGGGTTTTTAGCAGTAGAGGCCTTAATTCCCTTGGGACCCTGTGAAATAGTTTCTGGGTCAGCAGCATGGCTTTTGTATAGGAACTGGTGTGAATCAGGAACCCGGTAATACCTGTCTGGTTTAACAGGAACTGGAGGTAAAGAATCTGGGTTGAGGCTGGCTTCTGTGTACACATCATCTAATAAATCTAAGACAGGAGGGATAGCCAGAGGCCTATGCTGGGGGAGCAAGAGAAAATCCCTGAGCCTTTTCTTGGAATCTGAGTAATCTTGGCCTTCCCAGTGAAAGTGTTCCCTCAAAGTATGTAGAGTTTCCCCAAAAGAGTAGTCCTCAGGAGGGGAGACCGAGGGAATAGACTCCTCTGCATCAGAGTCTTCAAAAGGAGAATATGTATATTCCTGGTCCTCAGAATGTTCAGAGGTAATAGAGGCTTGATCTGAGGAAGGGTAGTCTTCCTCTAATCTGGGCCTTTTGTCCGAGGGGGGTTGAGAACCCCTGATAAGAGTAATCAAATCCTCAGCCATTTTGAGCATCTGTTTTTTAGGCATGGGGCCTAGAGAGGGGGTATGTGGTCCTTGTTTTTTAGTTTTCATGGCTGCTTTAGATTTTGTGAAAGCCTTAATAGAGAAGGAGGAAGGCCTGAAGACACCTTGAGAAATGGCAGGCCTGTCTAAACTCTGGGTTTCCCCGCCAAAAGTGGCGTCGGTATCTGTAGTCGGAATGGGGGCCGAGGAGCCTGCGACCTCGGGCACAGAAGACACCGGTAACGAAGTGTCATCGGTACTCAGGGGCTGCGTAGGTGCCTCGCTGAGAACCGGAGAACCGGTAGTCGGCCTTAGCGTGGTGTCAGTAGAAGTCGCGGACCTCGTATGTCGGTCCTTATCTTTGCATCTTTTACTCAAAACTGGAGTCAGAGTATCCGGCGACATAATATAATTAAATTTTTTACCAAAATAGTGATGGGCGAACTCCGCCCGATGCTTAATAGTGCGTTTGTTGAATCTAGCACAAAAACGGCAGGCCGAGACGTCGTGGTCTGGGCCTAAGCAAGGAATACAGAAAGAGTGGAAATCCTTATGCGGTATTTGCTTCCCACATGAAATGCAATTATTAACTTTGTCTGACATCGGTCTGAGGCAAGAAAAGTTTCCCCAACGGGGTACTTAGATTTCAAGAAGACTTTGGCTGAAATATTTTCGTAAATCTCAGGAGCTGGCTGACTGGCACTTGCGAACTGCTTCTGCTTCGGGCACTGCGCGGCAAGAAAGACTGAAGAAGATGGCGTCGGCTGGTTCTTTTATACCCCTGCTGCACTGACGTCAGGGAAGAAGCGACTACAACCGACGCTGGACCTAGACTTTGGAATTCGGCCGACCGAGGACCCGCCTGACGGCAGGATAACCCATCTGTTATGACTGCAGCTGTATGCACGATGAACATCTTCAGTGTAAATGAAAACAGTGTCTGCTTGGTTTTCATTACATTTTCGGTACCATGCAGACATCAGAAAGCAAACGGTATTACCGCAAAAATCTGGTTGTGATAATATGTAAGTACCAGAAAAAGCAGTTGGCATAAACTTGGAGAAGGCAAGTAATCTATTCTTATGGATTAGATACATGTTCTGGGATTTCCATTTTCCTTAACAACCCTAAAATTTAGGTTTTGGACATGCATGTTAGGGATCCTAGCATGATCTTAGTTCTAGCCTGTAGGATAAAGGGCAGAGTAGTGATTCTAATACTGTATATATTTATACTTCAGTAAAAGCTAGTAAAAACTTTGTAGAAAGATGAAAACATTTTTGTTAATTAATAAGGCTATTGTTACAGTAGTTGGCTTTATTTGTGACATTGGATCAAAAGTGAAGCTTTGTTGTCAACTTTTAGATACTTTTTAGCTTTACTCTGGTAAATCAAGATCACAGACATATCATAGCTTTAATACAGAAATTGATATTATGGTTTGTTCTAGAATCATCTATAAACAGGAGGAACAATATTGTATGTTTCTATCATCATCCATATAGCAATTTGGTCTCATTCTGGAAATCTTAACAATACCCGTCAAATACAAAAGGTGATTGAATGACTTATGCAACAACTTACACATTACAAATCAAGTTACAAGGAAGTCTGTTACTTTTAAATGATCACACTGACATGAGGCAATTTTATTATTCCTCATAATCAGTCCGATGGGTAACTTTTAAAATAAAATATAAAGTTTTCTATTTAGATATCAAAAAAGAATGGCATGCCACTGCAAAAAAATATACTTAGAAAATGATGCCTATGATATAGCACTATTAATGGGTGATACTATCTGTCATTTAAAAGAGAAATAGATATTTGACATGAATATTTATGGCTGAATGATATTCTGTACAGTCAAAACATTTGGCTGGAGGAAATAAAGAAGATAGTCAGTTTTTAGTGAAACAAGTAAAATGGTATAAATATATATTAGATCGTGTACTAAACAGCCATGGTCATCTCCTTGCAGGACAATATGTAACAGCTATGTACAAGGGACATGAAATTTTTTTCCCATCTAGGTGGAAAGTGGTTCATATACTGGAACACTATTAGATAAAGAAATATTTCTATCAGAATTACACAAAATGATAGCTTGAGGCAAGAACAATTCTGTTCCACTATTAGATGACCTAGGATATATTATTTTAGAAATCATAGGAGAAAAAGAGAGAACATTTTTTTTTGTACATGTATAAAATAATGTCATGAACCTGAATTAGTTCCTAAAACACTATGTGCTGATGTTTTAAAATTTCTCACACAAAAGAGGGATAAAAGATTATTAATGAATCTGAAACCTCTTATATTGGGCAATTCTACATATACCATCTTGATGGCTATATCAATGTTCATTTGTAAAGGTATTATCAGGAGCACTGTAATAATGTGTAAATGTTATTAAAAAATATTAACAAAATGTTAGTTTTGACAAAAGAAACAGTGGCAGGCATTAGACTGGGAAAACTGGATGGAAAATTAGCCCCTTATGAAATTAAAAAAAAAAAAAGTTGCTAATATTATACATATTGTTATGTCATATTTTTTTCTTTTTATAGAAAGTTACAATATTCTTGAAAGGGGTCTATGACAGTTCTTGGGTTCAGATTTTGGTTAATGGCTGGCTCAGAAAAATGAGCTAAACAAAGTGTTCTTAAAATGGATGCCCAGGTGTTCTGTTCTTTTGTCTAGTCATGAATGCAGAAGTAACACAACATGTTCACAACATACCTGCTGCAAGAATTCACTTTTTAAATTAGGAGCAGCTACCTGATTCTTTTTAATTTTGCTAGTGAAATGGTAATTATGGTGAAGAACAGGATTTAGCTTGGATATGAACTGCAGCATTTAATAAACAATGATTTACAAAATTTGACTAACAGTGGGTACAGAGAAATGACAGTGTAAGACTTAATTAATTTAAAACATATATAATATTTATTTCACATTGAAAGAATTTGAAGTTTTAAGTAAGAAACTCCATGTAAGACATATTGTTGAAGCTCACTGGAAACCTATACTACTTAATAATAACATTATACTGGCTAGAATAAAACTTTTTTACCTTCTCATATCTAAAAGAAGTATATTTGATTTATTGTGTTGTGCTAGGGAAATTTGGATACCTGGGAAGTGTATTTATGATTCTGACACATTTAGTAAAGGTTCTAACATAATTTTTATAGCATTAGTTGGGGTTCAAAATTAAACTCTATACAGAATGTTATATAATAAACAGACTGAGGTTGTCCTAGGTTTGATTAATTCCATTCCTACATTACAGACATGCCAGGTTGTATAGCATCTACTATCCACTGCTGATAACATACTTACTCATGTACTAAGCAATATGAATTCCCTTACTATGTTAGGTAACAAAAAAAAAAAAACTAAGATGTTGATAGAGATTTACTTGAATATTCCAGAAAAAAAACAAAAGATTATGTTTATTGATACATTAATACTGGATACAGTTCAAAACAGGAAAATGTCAGTCTTATCATGGAAACTTTTTTTTTTTACAACATATGCTTTTGGATCAAATAAAAAGGATACTGCAGATAGAAGGAACAAATCTAAAATATATATTGGGATGTCGTGGCTTCCTACAGTGCTGCATGTTAAATAAACTACCTGTTAAAAGTACTTTCAAATATAACAGACTCATGAGCAAATGTACCAATTATGTTAAGTTTTAGAATCTATCTCAGGGATTCATAAACATCTTTACTACTTCCAGAAATTGCTTACAAGAGACAAACTAGCTCAGTTTCCATGCAGGAAGATCAAATGCCACAGTGACGACAAATGTAGTTCAGAGACAGCTATGGCCACAGTGAGCAAGGCCTCATTACTGCTTTAATAGCATGTCTCTGAATCACATTCTAACTAACACACCATACACACACACACACACACACACACACACACACACACACACACAAAACCATTCAGACACACACACATTCAGACACACACTTTTGTTCAGCTTCAGTCATGCCCACACATCCACAGATGAATACCCACTAACAGATTCCTTCCCTTATATCTTCTGTGAAATTTCCAGTACTGTGACTAATTTCATTGGAGTGAAGGCATGACTGTTTTTATATTTTGTCAAGTGTATAATTTCTCAGTTCAAAACATCCTTCAACCACTGCATTACATTTCTGTGTCACCATGCTTTCAGTAACTCAAAAATGCAATAGCTGAATATAGCGCCAGTGTATGATAATGTTCCTTTGCAAGTACATGGATGGCAATTAAAAGTTTTTTTTTAATTTTACTATCGAATAATGATATATCAATGTAGGCCTAAGGGTATTTTATATGTTCCCCTCAGTGGGAGGAACTATAGTGCAATCATAAGGGAATATCCCTTCTGAGCAAATACTCCACTCACTGAGAATAAACTTGCCTACTCCACTCCCTGCCATACAGTATTGCCAAACTGTACAATGAGTACAGATTGACAAACCTAGGCTGCTTATGTCATCCTTGTTCCTTTACTTAGTCACCAGTATCATTATTTTATTATCCTGTGCAATATAAAGAAGTCCATCCCAGTTAAATGCAGCCAGGAGACGTAACTGGTAATCATAGCAAACTGTCAAAAACACTGTTTTTACTTGCTGAACTAAAGCAAGACTTGTTTATGTGTGTGTGTGTGTGTGTGTGTGTGTGTGTGTGTGTATACATATGTGTGTGTGTATATATATATATATATATATATATATATATATATACATACATAAATATATATACACACATATATATATATATATATATATATATATATATATATATATATATATATATATATATATATATATATCACACACACGCACACACACACACTTCATACAGTTTGTTGCTTGGGGTAGAGCACTGATCCCTGCTGAACCTAGGCAAACATTGTTCCTATTTATCAAAAAACAATCTCCAAAACCACTTCTGTTGATAGCCAATCACATTCTCTCTTTGAAAAAATGCCAACCTATTAGTCTTAAAACATAGAAAATACAAGACAATGCTGTTCATACAGACCGATAATTAAGTTAAATGTATAGGCTTGCAGGAGTATACAAGGTTAACAACCACAGGGGCCTTTTTAAGACTGGTCATGTATCTGAAACATATTTGACAATTTAGGGACCATAATACAATTCTAAGAAGTATATCTAGGTTAAGGCTTGGGTGGTCAGGTAATTAGAGGCTGCCTCTGTCTATTATGGATTTAGGTATCAGACCAGGAGTGAATTTCTGATTTACCATCCTCTGGTCCAAAGTATGCGTGAATTGGGTTAGGGAAGAAATCTACTTCCCATGCATAGGAAGCCTGTTCTACAGAAGATGTATTCTCTGTGGCACATGCCACTTCCTTCAATATGTCGTATTTATGTAGCAAGTAAGGTTTACTGCATTAGATCAGATATTTCTGATGCTATTTGTTTTGCAGATGCCAGGCATGGATCACCCCTCAACAGCCTGTAGGAGACTGAGTACAGGGATAGAGCTTTGAAGTGATCTGCAAAAGACATGTTATTTAAGCCCTGTATCCTTTTATTTATATATTTATTGACTGGAAAGGTCCAATTGGATAATGTTATCCATGTTCAGAGGAGCATTGGGAAATAAATATAAGAACAGAAGATACATATGCCTAAGTGGTAATATTACAATATACTGTAAATAGAGAGATAAATACAACTATTACAATACATATGGCATGTAGAATATTACTGCTAAATCATCAGTAAGTAACAAGATAAATACATGCGAACAGTCTCTGTGGGTATTCTACTTGTTGCATGTACCTGAACAGGTACATACCAAACAGGGAATTGTGCTTACTAATCAGTCTGATAAGGGCAGATACAGTGGAATGTTGACTTCCTTGGACCCTTGCACAGCATGGAATGATTTCATCACTACTGCAGACACATGATGATCAGACTGATCAATGATCACATTGCTCTGTTCAATATATACCTATTCAGGCACATGCAACAAGTGGAACACCTGCACACATCTTTATGCATCCCCAAATCCCCGACTACTGGATCTATTCTTATGGGACTGTTATCAATTAAGTCGTTTTCAGGGGTGGCTGACTTCCTAATGGATATTATGCATTTCCTGGCCCTGAGTTTCTTTTCCTGGATGGATACTTGCATCTTGTGGGGATTCTATGATTACATCTATCTTACAGTCATCCACAAACTTGGTCAGCCAGAGGCCCGTGACATTGGCCTTGAATTCAGACAAGTAGATGCCAAAAAGCAGATGACACAGCACAAAGCCATGAGGGACTCTACTACTGACTGGCCTTGTTGTGGAGTTGGACTCCCCATAGTAACATCCTGGGTCCTATTTGAGAGTCACACAGCAATATATCAAACAACACAGGTGTTTATACCTAGTCCCATGAGTTTCTACAATACCCAAGTGAGGCATTGTATCAAATGCCTTGGACAAGTCAAGATAGGCAGTATGCACAATTTTGCCTTTGTCCACTGCCTTAGTGACCTTCTTGAAGACGTCCACCAGGTTGAAGGGGTGAGATCTGGACTTGACTAAACCGATCTAGGTTATATCCAGTGTCTGAAGATTTTCTATGTCATTGTTAATCATTTCTATGATAATTCTTTTCATGGATTTACATATGAAACTAGTCAGGCTTATGGGTTTGTTGTTTCTAATGTTTGTAGATGGCCCACCCTTGTGCAGAGGGGTTTACTATCATAATCCAGAAGTGCACACCATCGAATGGTGCACCATGGAAGTATACTTTCAAAATGGTTAAACATCGAATGGACGCATAATGACCCGCACCACTGAAAATCAAATGGCACATGTAATCTAACAGCCACATTTCCATAACAGCAGAGATCAAGCTGTCAGTATTAACATGGTTTGACAAAGGGGCAAAAAGGCATTTTTACTGTCAGCATTATGGTTTGCTGATGTGATCATTCGATGTAAAGCACTTTGATAGTAAATCCTGCAGAGGGTTAACCATTGCAGTTCATCATCTGCATGACATGAAGCCTATCAGGAGGCCTAAATTTTACTGGTCCAGATGTATCATGGTTCATGCTATTTAGGAGGCATCCTGGGATGCTAATGGAGTCCGTTGATTAGGTATTCTTGGCATTTTAGAGTGCGTTGAGGACCTGCTGTCTAGTTGGGGGGGTATGTTTGATGGCATTTTCAGGAGGGGTGGCTGAGGGAAGAGAGGGGGTAAAATTGGATTAGAATTTGTTAACAAATAGATTTGCTGCATCTTCAGGTTCAGTTTAGGTGGCTAAATTTAAAATATGTTTTGAACATTGCTGTGCACTCTCTTTGAGGTTACTGACAGTTAAAGAAAGACTTGCAGTCATCATCAGCCTGGGAGGATATTTTTTCCTCAAACTTGGCTTTGGTAGGCTTCATTTGTCCTCTTAGATGCTTTATTTAGAGTGAGGAGAGATTTTCTTTTATCCTATTGGGCATTTCACTTTCTTATTTTTGCCATGGCTTTCTTCCTCTGGTTGTGAAACCTAATTTATATTAGGATTTCACCAGGGTGGTCTTCTTTAATGCTTGTTTTGTGTTTATTTCTGCCTCTATGCATCTATTGACATGATTGCACATGGTGTCTGTGAACAATTCCACACAGGTACAGTGTTCTAAGGCAAGTGGAGCTTGAAATTTTGCTAGTTTATCACTCAATAGTAGGAAGTATGTCTTGGAATAGTTCTTAAATGTTTCAGGATTAGCAGGAGTCCCACATTTTGTTTTTATTTCAAAGAAGACAGATATATGGTCCGACCTTATCAGGAGGTGAAACATTATCTCTGTTAGTGAGGACCGGATCAAGTATGTGTTCAACAACAGTGGGCTTATAAAGTGTATGGTCCAAGCTGTCTGTGTTGACAAACTCAAGGAATCTCTGGGGCTGCCTGGGACTGTGTATGATTCTTAGTTTATAGTGGGTTAGTTAACATCACCCATGAATATGGTATTGGGATGAATGGTGTGAATGACTCCTGTAAGTTTAAGTATGGGCTATGGGATTCTTGGGTCATAGAGGGGGACCAACAGCTTCCAAGGATATGGCTAGTGTGGGAGTTTACCTTTGGTGATTTGTACATGGAAAATGCAAGCACATTTGAACAGCCTTGCTATATGATTGTATTTTAATTAAACTGAGACACCTCCACTCTTAGTCACTGCCTGTGCAGTAGGTGATTTAAATTTGTATAAGGCATTGTAGGCCTGCACTGAGCTTTCTGTGACTTTAAACCATGTCTCGATAATTATGTTAATGTCTGCATTCTCCAAAGTGAGGAATGCTTGGAGGGAATGGTGTTTTTTTTAGGGTCCTGTCATTGAGCAGTAACACATTTAGATCTTCTTGCATTCATTTTGCTATGTCAGAAGTTTTATCAGTTTGGCATTGCCTAAAAAAGGCACAATGGGGGAGGACAATATTTTAGCCAATTTTTAAAACCACAGAGTAGACAAGTGCAGACCATCTCTGGCAGCCATATCCTTCCATGCTGACAAATATTGTACTCCCTTGGAGTGACACCAAAACTAAGGCAATTATTAAAGTCAATTATCTCTGTTCATATGTGGTATTACCCTTTGTGAAGGAAGAGTGCTGCTCAATGCTAGTCTTATATAAGCCTGGACACATAATACAGGAGTACCACCATGCCTCTCTAGTGAACCTCATCATAAATGCTAAATATTTCACTACCTTGTCCATCACCAAATGTTGTGTAGCTCTCTCTGCTTTGTCTTGTCTTATTTTACTACATACAAAATGCGAGTAGCAACTACTGAGACCCCCCTCACCCTAGTAATACCCTTTAATAGCTCATTCCTGAAACTCTCTGTTCTCCCATGCTTCCACCACTTAGCTTCCTGCAACTTGAAATATCGTCTCACTGTGCACTCCCATAGCCTTCGCTACCATAATCTCCTCTTTGTTTTTCTATTTTTTTCCTCAGCCCTCTTTTTCCTGATCTGTTCTCATTCCTACCTCTACTAATTGTTCCTGTGCAGGCTTACCTTTCCAGGCCCAATTACTGCCTCCTTCTTCCACCTAGCCAATCAAGCACTTTTCATATGTCAATTCCCCTACCCCTTGCATTTCTGCCTTACGGAAAAACAACCTAGCTTTTAAAAAGGGTCAGCGCCATCTTTATCCCATCTATTCCCCAGCTAGTCGCAACCACTGGCATCTAGTATGCTTTACTTCTGTAAGTTTTTTGTCTGTATTAATTTATTATATATGTATAGGTAGACTTGGAAAACAGTCTTGTTTTTGTTTGCCAATTTCTACTTGCTAACAGCTTTTCAACATTAGCGACTGCTTAGTTTTCCACAGTTTACAATATTTGCGACAAGCTATTTTGTTTGAAATGTACACACTTCATGTGTTGCATTGCACTGCCCTCCTAAGCATGTTATAAGATATTGTAACTACCATTGCCATAAATGTTTTTTTTATCTCCCATGTCCAAATCCAACAGATCTGTAAAGCAAATGTGTCCACTTTTTGCTACCAGCCTATACTGCTTATGCGAGTGAAACGATGTTCTCCTGCAACTTTTGTTTAGTTTTTGTTATTGGTTATTGCTTAGTACATCATTCTCAATTTAACTGCCTGCACTACCTAGAGTATAACTTTGTTACTCAGCTCAGTTTTATTTTTGTGAACTGCCAATTCTGTGCTTTTGTATATTTATCAGTGCTGTTGCTTTTATCGTACTCACTTCCTGTTGTTGTGATTGTTTTTTTTTTTCTATGCTCTCCCCCCCTACCAGGGGCTACTCCTTCTCAACTTGTTGCTCAGCCAGCTCTTCTGACTTAAGGGCAGTTCTCCAGTGCTAGTTGACTGCCCAACTGTCTTTTTTTACAACTGCCATGGTCCTGTGAAACTGCTTCTAAGGACCAGCAAACTTCTCAAAACTGTGTACATAGGTGTCCTCTCTAGTGAACCCAATCCTAAATGTTACAAATGTTAAATATTTCACTACCTTGTCCATCACCAAATACTGTGTAGCTCTCACTGCTTTGTCTTGTTTTATTTTACTACATACAAAACACATGTAGCGACTGCTGAGACCCCCCTCACTCTAGTAATACCCTTTAATATCTCACTCCTGAAACTCTCTGTTCTCCCCTGCTTTTGTCTACTTAGCTTCCTGCAACTCAAAGTCTCATCTCACTGTGCCCTGTTGTAGCCTTTGCTACCATAATCTCCTCTATTTTTCTATTTTTTTCCTCAGCCCTCTTTTTCCCGATCTGTTCTCATTCTGACTTCTACTGATTGTTCCTGTGCATGCTTACCTTTCCAGGCTCAGCCCACTCTGTTTGCTCCCCTCCCTTACACCCATTCCCACCTACTTCCATTCTCCTGTAACTCTAGCCAGCCCCTCCCCTCCATAACCGCACCCCCTGAAGCAGCAAATCATAACCCGGCTATTAGCTTGCCCACCTATTCCAATTGTTACCACGCCTGCTTACATTTCCTTGCCCCAGCCTAAGCATCCTATTTTCTTCTTCCCCTATCTTTTTACCTCCATCAATAACTATATCTTGCTATTCACACCCATCTACTCCTTACCTGGCTATCACTTATCACACCAATCAACGTACAGTTCTTTGTCCTTCTCACTTTCAACCCCTCCAGTTGCTTACACCTTCTCTCTTTGCTAAGTTTCTTATTCCAACTCTTAAACATTAGACTTTCACTACCAACCATCTCCTTACTACAATCTACATTCTTTACTATGTCTCATATAACATAACATCTATTACATCTCTTCCTGTCCTACTAGCTCTGTTACCCCTAGTCCTTTATGCCACCTCTTTCCAATCAAACTTCTCTCCTAACAACCCCTTTCCTACATAACCAGTAATTGAGGATCAGCATCATGACAAACCCACTATTCACATCTCCCCATATCTCTACAAAACCTCCCCTACTTAACTTTTCTCTCTTAGATATTTTCAAACCCACAACTCTGGTACTAAACTATATATTTATCACAGTCTCTTCCAAATTAAGATGTCTTACCCTCAATTGCTTTACCCATATCAAACTCCAGTGTGACATCCACCCTAATCCAGGCCCAACACTCACCACACTCTCTAACCCCCCCCTCACCAATTCTCAATCTAACTTATCCCCTAACTCCAATCTTTCCCTGAAAAAAATTAACTCTGACCTTCTCATCATTAATGTTAATCTAAGAACCCTGATAAAGTCCATGAATTCCATGCTGCCATTGCCCTTTACTCCCCTGATATAGTTGTCATTACTGAAACATGGCTTAAGCCTCTTATTAAATCTGAAGAATTTCTTCCTAGTGGTTATAGCATCCTCAGAACTGACAGAGTATCTAGACGTGGAGGCGGGATTGCCATTTTCTTTAAAGATAATCTTAATTTGGCACAACTCACCTCTATCCCACATGATATCCCTAACTCAGAGATTTCAGTACCATGCCTAGATTTAAATAACAGTAAGTCCATTATATTTATAGCAATCTACATGCCCCAGTATATTGAAAATATCCTTGAATGGGCCACTGCAAACTTCAGCCATGAAACTATAATAGTTGGTGATTTTAACCTTGAACGGACTACCTGCTCTTCCAATCCTCCAACAAATTTCGTTAACCTTTACAAATTCTGTCAAAAAATTAACCAACCCACACACATGGACATACACACCAAGAGACAAGCCATTCTGGACTGGATTTTAACTAACAAGTCCAAAATTAGCTATGATGCTGGGTGTCTCCCAGACACACTAAACCATCATTTCCCTACCTATTTGAAAAGAAAACATTTACACAATTACTCTAACATTTCATTTGCTATATTCACAATAAAAAATATTTCTCTCCGACCATATTTAACACTCGACTTCTACAATATGATTGGACACCTCTGAAAACTCTTCCACTTGACAGTGCAGTTCAGTATTTCAATACTTCTTTCCCACAAATACTTAATGATCTAGCCCCAATTAGAAAAATCTTTACCAAATCCAAACAGCTTCCCTGGATGTCAAATGACACAACTGTTCTACTAAAAACAAAGAGACAAAGCTTCATCTCTCTATCAGAAAAGTAGAAGCAAACAAAATTGTATTACCTACCAACAACTTAGAAATTAAACAAAAAACTAATTAAGCAAGATAAAAAAACCTACTTCCAAGAAAGTCAGCTAAAATACCAGAATAACCCCAAAAGATTCTGGCAAACAATTAACCTCCTTCTCAACCCAGGAAAACCCACTACCCCAGTCCCAACTCTTACCAACCAAAATGCATGCATAGCCACTCAATTTAACTACCACTTTATTAACTCAATGACCTCTCTACTCAACATAACTCCTACTACACCTCTGACCATACCTCAAACTTTCAACAGTTCTCCCCTTCTCTATCTCAAACCAATCCAAACAAGCTATGTTAAAAATCTTCTTTCCAAATTAAAACCCTGCACATTAGCTGCAGACCAGGGGATGACTTTCTACAACTAGCTGCTACTTCCATCACTTACCCTATATCTATTCTCGTCAACCGCTCTACCTTTGAACAGTATGTACCACTCCTCAGAAAAATATTTCACATAATACCTTTACATAAAGGTGGTCCCTCTACTGATATATCCAACAATAGACCCATAGCCATTCTGTCCCCACTTACCAAAATCTTAGAAAAAATGTATACACAAACAGATCTTAGACCATTTCCTGTCAAATAATCCATTATCTAATATACAACTTGGCTTTCTACCTAGGCATAGTACCAGTACCGCTCTAATCAGCTTTACTAATACTGTAAATCAACTCAAAAATAAAAAACAACTAGTCTCTATTACCTTCCTAGATATGTCAAAAGCATTTTGACACTGTATTGCATCAAATACTTCTTAATAAACTAGATTTCTATCATTCCGGCCCTGAAGCCTTAAAGTGGTTTCACAGCTACCTGTCAGATTGGAAGCAAGCCACTTTATGGGATAATAAACTCTCACCCAGCTCCCTATATGTGTAGTAGTCCCACAAGGTTCCATCCTTGGCCCACTTTTATTCACAATTTTTTTAATAAACTTAACACCTCCGCAAACCCAACCTCAGTTGTGCAATATGCTGATAATGTTTCCCTAATCTGCTCCATCTCCACTATCAAAGAACTCCAAGAAAAGACTCAGGTAGTCCTCGACAATATTGTAAACTAACTAACAGCTCATCAACTTATATTTACCCCCAAAAACAAGCTTATTGCCTTCTATAATAACTCAACATCAAACAACCTACCTCCTATCTATATTTCCTCTTCCAATGGCACAAAAATAGAACCCGTTGAACATACAAAACTTCTTGGTGTCACAATTGATAGCGGACTTAAGTTTGACAAACACCCTGTACTAACAATTAAAAAGGTTCATGTCAAACTGGGTTCTCTCTATAAGGCAAAAACATCTCACAGACCATGCCAGACTTGCAACAGCTCAAACCCATGTATTGTCTTCCCTTCTTTACTGCTCTGAAATATTTACCAATTTCGCAAAACTGACCTAAATAGTTTTGAATCTTGCTATAACAAAATTGCCAAATTTGCTACTAATCAGTCTCAGATATCTTATCATTAGACTGCCCTTTTCCAACTAAATTGGTTAGACCTCCCTCATCTTCTTACTCGGCTGCTAACTTCCCATACAGTCTTATACAAACCTGGCACCTGCCCAGCCCTATCTGAGCCAGTCCAACCCTACAGTAACCTTACATCTCTTAGGTCTGCTGATAAAGTATTGTTGAAGGTTAATAAAGCACAAAACTCTCACGGTATCACCTTGTACTCCCATATCATTGCCAAACACTGGAACCCTCTGCCACAGTATATTCTATCCATCAGTGATACGCCTACATTTAAACATTCCCTAAAGGAATAGTTCACCAAACATAGGCTTTGCTGCTGTTCTCTCCCTGGCTAACTCCTAAATGTAAAACTCCTTCTTTATACCACCCTTTCTCAATATCTCCTGGCTTTTAAGCCTTCTTACACTCAGTTTGTGTTTTGTTATCTTATTAACAAGTATTCTGTTTTAATTTTGTACAACTGTTTGTATATTGTTTTGTATATTGCTACCATTGTTAATTGATTTTAGACACTATGTTAGGAACTTTGCAAATGAACTTCTATTTGTATTATTTTATGAACTCTAAATACAGTAATATTTAGATGCCAAATGTAAAAATAATGTAATCTTCTTTGGAGCTTTTCTCCCCGGATCTCCACTGAAAATGGGCTTCTGGCCCAGTCAGACACTACCCAGTTATCAAATGAACATAAATAAATAAATTAATTAATTAATAGCTATAGTCCACAGAGGTATGTCTCAGGTCAGTTAACCCTACATGGATAGACTCATACTGGTACTTGAGATCCAGTGAACTAGTGCATGGATAATTTAGTGGATCTTAGCCTCTGATAGCCAACTGATTGTGAATCTCTCCTTACTTAGCCTGGTGAGTGTGACATCTTTGTGTCTCACAATGGAGTCTACTATTATCAAAATGTTGGGATGGGTGATGGTATGTCTTTTGGGCTTTGCATTTGAGACACCATGACGTGGCAGTATTTGACTTGTTCAGTGTTGGTCTTTTTGAGTGCTCTAGAGGTTGCTGGTGACACGTTTTTACAATACAGTGCCTAAGAGGTCTTTCTGCTTATGGGAGATTACATTTAAGAGCCTCAACATATGTGGGTCTCTGTGCCAAGTCGTTACTATGTGAGGTGGGTATAGTGCGTGTCTTACTGCTAATCTGCTAGATATTATATGTGCCTGTAGGTGAAAGCGTTGCCTCCACAGACATTGTATAACAACATCTCTCCTATACTATATCCAGTTGTTAAGAGAATTAGGTGTTTGTCAAATGTACATAAGGCAATCGCTGCACATTGCCTCAGGATTCCCGCATCCGCCAAACTAGCTGCAGAGATAGCAAGAATGTTCATGCCCACTGGTACTGACCCTTATTACACGTTCCACAAGGGGATAGAGTTGGAGAGGTTTGCAGCTGACTAGCTTGCTAGCTCTAGCGGTATAGGTCTCTGTCAATACTACCTAAGAACAAGCTTGAGGGACTGGTGCTTCTCAGTGTGCAAACTAGCTGCTCTCTATGCAACTAAATAAGGCGGAATTTTCAGGGTAGTTTTATAGGGAAAATTCCAATTTTAGATGCCTGCTTCTAATTAGGACACTGCTAAGTGCCTCTGTGCAATAAGTAACATTGTGCAAATGCAACAACTTATTACAGGAACAGAAAGTCTCAAAACAAACAGCCTAGTCCTCATCCAATCACAACACTCTTTGGGGTTTCAAAAGATGAATCCCAGCTCTGAAGAGATTTTGTTACCCTCTCCTGCTAAAAGGGAGAACAGGTCAAAAGACTTCTTAATGTAAAAAAAAATACTGTGGGTGCCCAAAAAGCTGAAACTCGCCCAGTAATAGCTAATAAACCAGAAGAGGTATAGGAACAAACAACACTGGAGTGGAGCAATAAACACAACAAATAAGAACAGATATCTGAGCAGCATAAGTAATAAATTAAAGCGCAATTAAAAACTATAGTTTTAGATATTTAAATCCAGATGGATCTAGATTCAGTAAAAAAGTCAGATACAATGGTAACCAGAAATAAACTTTAAAATGCAGAATTCAATGGCAAAATGGCATAAAATATACAAGAGTGCAAATCAGTACTTAAAAGTAGGGTTGCCAGCTGTCCGGTTTTTGACCAGACTGTCCGGTTTTCTGACAAATTGTCCGGTTACAATTTTAATTCAAAACCAGACTTTTTAAATTTCATGGCACTGACACTGATGTCATCACGTGTGCGATGACATCAGGTCCCTCAGGTATTCCAGCCTGTCGGAACTGAGCTGAAGGAGCTCATTTCCGGTGTTGCGAGCGGGAAGCAGAAGCCAGCATATCAAACAGGGGAAGGCAGCATTTTCAGAATGCAATGTAAGGGATTTTTGAAGTTCGACTTTGGATTATGGGGAAGGCATAGGAGAACCAGCATCGGGGATGTGAGCGGGAAGCAGAAGCCAGCATTTCAGGGAGGGAAGGCAGCATTTTTAGAATGCAAGCGAGCATTTTTGAAGTTCGACTGGCTGGGTGGAAGTCCAAATCTGTAATGGAGGTGAGTTGAGAAGTGCTTCTGAGTTGAGTTACATGGTTGTGAAAGACAGCATTACATAGTGTTTTTCTTTATTCATGCATAAATTTTTAGATAGGCAACCCTTTACTATATTGAACCACTGACAGTCTCCTGTCTGTGCTAGTTTTGTCTCGGACAATTTGTTTATTTACTCTGAATACTGTGAGTCAAAGCACAGTTAGGTTAACCTTAGATATTTGAAATGGTAGTTTATTTTAAAGCAAATAAAATTTTGATTACGTGCAGAGTATCCAAAATATTTTAGGTTGCTATGCAATTGCGTAATGGATCTGTGAACATGCAGTAATGTTTAGATCATTCCATGGTGAAGCCTTTGCCAATATAAAACTACATAGGTATTAAAAAAAAAGGAGGCTATGGACTACGTTTACTGTGGAAAATGGATATTAATTCACATTGGCTTATTTGGCAATTCTCAAGTTAATAGTGCTAATATTTTGAAAGTCTCCCTGACTGTCCTTGACTAACTCGGGAGTGGTCACTGAGTTTATTGCAATTTGTCCCTGATTGCTTGAGAGCTAGGCTGATGACTGCAGTATATTCCTTTTAATTTTGATCTGGTTGTTTACAAGATGATGGTTCTTCTGACAGGTTACTGGAGTGGAGCTGACTGCTTTGGAACATTAGCAACGAAGGTAGTGTGTGTGTGTGTGTGTGTGTGTGTGTGTGTGTGTGTGTGTGTGTGTGTGTGTAAATGCCCCCCATATAATACACTTGGTGGCTAGAGGTACTCAGGCTCAAACCCTGTACCTTGACTACATGGTAAAAAGAGCCTAAAGTCCCTAGCCATCACCACCATTTAACTTTGCCCAGGTTTTTGGTGCTAAGAATTGAGAGCTATAGTGAAAAGCACTGAATTTGTATTCCCCCATTATTGGCTTTGTTTGTCCAGGTTTTTTGTGCTAAGAGGTTGACAGCTATGAGAAATGAATTCACTAAATGATAGCCATTAAGTTTCAGTCTTCCTATTTTTGAGTAACCTGCTGATTTGGCATAGTGGCATGTTGCTCTAACTGTAAAATGTTCAAACACTAAATTAAAAATGCGCTCTAAAAAGTGTGCTGTATTATACAAGGAATATAATTTAATAAAGTCAGGAAGGTGCATCAAAGAAAAGAACACATAAACGTTTCTTGTTTTGTGTCCAAGGGGCCTATGATTTGAAAACAGACCAAAGGTAATCTTTATCCACCCATGGCCATGCGTTTTCTTTGGATGTGGTGTGGGTTTCAATGCTGTTTCAATGAATGTGAGTTTCAAGAGTAGAGAAGTTTTAATGCCATTGCCATCTAAGATATGATTGTTGTTAGTACTGTCATTTCTTAGAACATTTTAAAATGTTATCATCCTAAACTTGGGAAAACAATGAACAATGCTGTTTCGGTGAATGTGAGATTTTAAAGGCAGAGTAGTTTTAATGCTAAGTCTGTTTTCATTGTGAGACTGTATTGCTTTGTTTAGCAAATGTGCATCAGTGGTTTGTGCTATAAAATTTGAAATAAATGTTTTAAATTAAATCCAAATATCTGTAATCACTGTAGAAGTAAAGCAGAAGACAGTATGCACAGTGAGAGTTTTGAACAGTGTTTATGGCAACTGGCGAGAAATTGGCTAAAAGCAGGCATCCGGAACAGAAAAGGGGTGTGCCCATCAGCTGATGTCACTGTGATGTCACAAAATGGGTGCGGCATTGATGGGAGAGGGTTGGGGATGGGTGGGGTTATGAGTGATGCAAGGGGCGTGACCTTAGTCCGGTTTTAGCTACAAAGAAAGCTGGCAACCCTACTTAAAAGTGGATGTGAATGAACTCAAGAGAAACTCTCTTTAAGTAGTTATGTGGAAGCCAAGTGACAGCAGATCATACATAATAAATAAACCAAGCTTATTTAGGTACAGAAAGTCTCCAAATAGCCAAGTCCTCAGCCAATCAACACTCTTTGGGGCTTTAAACAGTACAGCAGAGACACTATTAGAATAATAACATGCCAAACAAGTATGCTGTTGACTGCCTTTACTTTGATAACGTGCTAACTTTACTTCTTTTTTTTCCTACCAGTGCTGATCTCTTGATACAACTAATAAGAGTAAACAAAGGGATACAAAACTGAAGACCTCAGTCAGGCGAGTAGCGCCACTGTGTTATATTAGTAGATAATTTAACAGTTTTTCTTAAAGAAACAGGTAATTCTTGTGCCAGCCTATGCATAATATATAGCATGACATTATTTAAGAAAAACTGTTACTTTTCTTAAATAATGGCATAGTATAATGCCTGTTTACTGCCCTTCCGCAGATGTCTGGCATCGATGTACACATCAGAGCTGTGGGAAAAACAGCGGAGAAGCAAGATCTCCGTTGCTATGTTAAATGAGTTTAACATAGCGAGACAGTTAAAATAAGCAACGGACATCTCCGTTGCTTATTTTATATTCTCGTCTATGTTAAACTCATTTAACATAGCGAAGACACTAAAACGGAGATCTTGCTTTCTATGTTAAATGGGTTTAACATAGCAAGATGCTTTAAAATAAGCAAAGGACATCTCCGTTGGTTAAACCCATTTAACATAGCGAGACAGTTCTGCTCAGATTATACTAATGGAAAAAAGTCCGGGCGACCGGACCTTTTTCCATTAGTATAACTCTATTTACAATGGGCACGCTGGCCAATCAGCGTGCACGTTTTGGGGGGGTCATGGTATAATATCTATTCTTTTAGTTATGCTTCTATTCCTTTAGGTTAGGTAAGCATTAGGCTAGTCGCCCTTGCAGGCCATTTTAAGCCTAGCAATTTCAAAAGTGAGAATCAATCCCTGTACCTAGTGTAATTCCATCTTGTTGCAGAATGAACTCCTGCAGAAGCAACAGAGATGTACCTGATAAATGCAGAGTAACCACAGATATAGATAAAAAAATGGGTATTACTATATAAACATATACATTCAGACAGAGAAAAAGAGAGATGAAATTAATCCTCAAAATATCAAGCATTATCTTTTTATGCTCTTGACATTTCAAATGCCGTTTTTTTTTTTTTTAAATATTTGTATCCTAATGTAACTAGGTTAGAGTTTGGTCTTAGAAACATAATATTTGAGAAATACAGCTAGGCAGGAAACAAGTCAATTATACTGGTTTTACTGCATAAATGCTCATTGGCTCTATCAATAATGCAAATCAAAGATAAATTCAGGCAACTCCAAAGTAAAATACATATACCATTCCAGACAAGGGCGACTTCCTGGTAAGTCACTTTGTTTGTGAACATGAGTCAAAGGGCTAGCCTAAGGCTTGTATTTAAGTGAATGGCACAGCCCCACTCAGCAGATTCATCAGTGACTTGGTGGAGAAGATGCCTGTGATAGCATAGAATGGTACACCTTCAGGGCCTCGCCATGGTTACCAGAGGGGCTTTCCTTGATTCTACAGCCCGGTAGTCACCTTAGTCATGCTGCGGTGTGGTTAATTTAAAAAATATACACACACACACACACACACACACACACACACACACACATACATACATACATACACACACACACACACACACACACACACACACACACACACACACACACACACACTCACACCCACACATATATATATATATATATATATATATATATATACCCACACACACACACTCACACACACATATATATGTATATATATATATATATATATATATATATATACATATATATATATATATATATATATATATATGTGTGTATATATATGTGTATATATATATACACACACACACACACACACACACTCACACTCTCACACACACTCACATTCACACCCACACATACACACATATATATATATATATATATATATATATATATATACACACACACACTCACACCCACACCCACACATATATATGTGTATATATATATATATATATATATATATATATATATATATATATATATACACACATACACACACACACACACACACACACACACACACACACACACACACACACACACACACACACACACACATACACACACACACACACACAATAAAAACAGAAGCTATGCTAATTCAAAAAATAAATAAATAAGAGAACAGCAACAGCAGCAACAAATACGTTTAGAGACTATGCAGTTTTGGGGCTAGATATTATAGGGGTAGCCAAATGACTCCAGAAATTTTTGAAGGGTACCCAGGATTTTGCCTCGTATCTATGGGCTGTTCACTTAAGGTTTGGTTCCCTAGCAGATTGCTGGGGTTGAAGCATTGGGTAGGGACATATGTGGAGTTTCAGCCTTTTGTTTACAGAACAGGTATGTTAAAACAAGTATGTTATTTGAAGTTTCTGAGCAACGTTACAAGTGTCCTGAGTTTGGGCTTTTGTCCCCTCATTGTTTGAGGCTTTGTATGTTTTCTTGCAGTGTTTATTTATGAAGGAGTGTGAATATTGGTACTGGCCACTGGTTGCAGTTTGCAGCACTACTGGTGGTATGTAAAAAGTACAGTTGTATACTTACCATAAATGTAGATGTTCGAGTGTATTCACTGTTGCAGTCATTACAATTGGGGTTATCCTGCTGGCAGGCTACCCGCAGTCGGCCTGAATTCAAAAGTCTATGTCCGGCGTCGGTTGCTGTCACCTCCTCCCTGACTTCAGAGCGCCAGGAGTATAAAAGTTGCAGCCAACACCATTTTCTTCAGTTTTTCTTGCCCCAGATGTCAGGTGCCCCCAAAAGGGTAGGCTAAAAATATGTCAATAAAGCATGCGTGCACCAAGGTAAATTTTTCTTTCATCTACAAGCAAATACACCACATGGGTTGTATAGAATAGAGAAGTACAGATAAGTTCCAGCAAAGATAAGGGGGATGGTGGGAGGGTAACCTGGACTGCAACAGTGAATACACTTAAACATCTACATTTATGGTAAGTACACAACTGTACTATGTTCATCATGTTTCATTGTTGCAGTCATTACAGTTGGGTTGAATCCCAAAGCTAAGGTTGGGAGGCTGTAGCTAAATAGGATTAGGAGCGGCTATGAGGCCCTGAAGAACTGCAGTGGCAAAGCCTGCCCTGGATTTAGAGTAGACTGGTAAGTGATAGTGCTTTGTAAAAGTGTGCACTGAACTCCAGGTTGCAGCCTCTAAAATGTCTTTGGTTGGTACTCCTCTGAGGAAGGCTGCTGAAGTGGCTGCTGCTCTGGTTGAATGTGGCCTAATGCCCTTAGCCACTGATTTGCCATGTTGTGAACAGCATAAATGAATGCAGTGGCCTATCCACTTTGAAATAGTCTGCTTTGAGATAGCCTTTCCTCGTGATCCTGCAGCATATGCCACTAGTAATTGCTCAATCTTTCTGAAAGCTTTGGTTCTGTCCAAGTAGAAGCGCAGCTGTCTGTGTATGTCCCAAGAATGCAGAATTCTCTCACCCTTACTCTGTCGGTTTGGGTAAAAGGTAGGCAAATGAATAGTTTGGTTAAGGGCCACACTGGACACTACCTTAGGCATAAATGTCGGGTTTGTCCTCAGAGAAACCCTATCTGGATGGAAAATGATAAAAGGTTCCACAGCCATGAGTGCCTGTAGTTCTGAGACTCATCTTGCAGAGGTTATTGCTAGGAGCAGAGCTGTTTTCCATGACAAAAATTTTATATCAGCTGTAGCAGCTGGCTCAAAAGGAGACAGGGTGAGTTTTTCCAAGACAAAATTGAGGTCCCATGCAGGTATTGGTGATTTCCTTGGAGGCCTTACATTTTTGGCTCCTCTGAGGTACTGCCTTAATAAAGGATGAGAAAAAAATAGGTGGCTCTGTATTGTAATGAGCTGAAATGGCAGAGGCATGAATCTTAATTGATGAAAAGGATAGGCCTTTGTCCAGCATCTCAGTTAAATATTGCAAAATCTGAGGAATATTTGGTACAGTTGTGTCAATCCCCTGTGCCTGGTTCCAAGCAGAGAATCTCTTCCATTTTTCAGCATAAGATTTTCTGGTACTAGGCCACCTGGCTTACAAAATAACATCCATCACCTCTTTAGAGAGAGGTGTGTTTTGAATGACTACAATATCAATCATGCTGCCAGATTTAAGGTCTTGAGTTGGCTGTGCAGGATCTGATTGTTGTGTTGGGACAGTAAGTGAGGAATTTGAGGTAATGTCCAGGCTGGATATTGAGACAAGTTCCTTAGGATTGGGTACCAGTGCTGCCGGGGTCAGTCTAGGGCAATCAGTATCATTTTTGGCTTCTCTTGTCTGACTTTTAGGAGTACCTTGGGGAAGAGAGGCAGTGGAGGAAAGGCATATATTGTTAAGTTTTTCCAGCTGAAAGATGGAGCATCCACTTTCCATGCTTGCTTGTGATAAGTCCTTGTGCAGAATCTCTGTAGTTAGCAGTTGTGAGGGGAGGCAAATAGATCTATGTCCGGGCATCCCCAATTCCTTGTTATCATGCTGAAGACTTGCAGATCCAATTTCCACTCGTGGGGATCCATGAGATTTCTGCTTAGTTCGTCTGTTAGAGTATTTATCTTCCCTGGCAGGAATTGTGCCCACAGATGTACTTGGTAAGTCAATGCTGTGTCCCACAAAGTGACGGCTAGTCTGCATAGGGGGTAGGAAAGAGTGCCTCCCTGCTTGTTTATGTACCACATGACTGTAGTATTGTCAGTCTTTATCAGTAGTTGTCCCGGATGAAGTAGATCCTTGAAGGCTGTCAGGGCATTCTGAACAGCTAGCATCTCTTTTTGGTTGATATGTAGATGCATTTGGCTTGCACACCATGTGCCCTGAGTACATCTTCCTGCCATGTGGGCCCCCCAGGCATAATCTGATGCATCTGTTGTTAATATCTGCCTGGCTGTGGGTAAAGCGAATGGCTGCCCCTTGTTGTGGTGACAGGCATTTGCCCACCATCGAAACTCCTGCTGCAGGCAGGGAATGAGGTTAATTATTGTTTCCAGGCTGTGGCAATGTTGATTACAAACACTTTTTAGATACTATTGAAGTTTCCTCATATGCAGTCTTGCATATGGAATTAGCAGAATACAGGATGCCATGAA
This sequence comes from Protopterus annectens, assembly GCF_019279795.1. Lineage (NCBI taxonomy): Eukaryota > Metazoa > Chordata > Ceratodontiformes > Protopteridae > Protopterus > Protopterus annectens. The sequence goes on along the minus strand of NC_056748.1, from coordinate 195,617,525 downwards.
GCCCAAAGCCTGCAGAAGTTTTCTTGCAGATAACTGGGTCTTTGTTGCCAACATTTTGCAATAAGTAGTCAATTGCCTTTGTTTGTCTGGCGTGAGAGAAGCCATCTGGGCAGTTGTATTTAAGCTTGCACCCAGGAATATTATCTCTTCAGAGGGTACTAGTTTTGATTTCTTTTCGTTTACTGTGTACCCTAGGCATGTTAGTAATCTTTTTACAAATGCCAGATGCTGTAGTAGAATGTCCTTGTTCTTTGATTGAATAAGTCAGTCGTCCAAGTAAGGATATATTTGTATTCCTATTTGTCTGCAAAATGCAATTACTGGAGCCAAGCATTTTGTGAAGACCCTGGGCGCAGTAGATAAGCCAAAGGGCTGTGCAGAGAATTGGTAGTGCATTGAGCCAGTTACGAATCTGAGGTACCTTCTGCATGATTGTCTGATTGGGACATGCAGGTATGCCTCTTTTAGGTTTAAAGTCACAAGCCAAGCCTTCTTGCCCAGCATGGGCAGAAGCTGCTGCAGAGTCAACATTTTGAATATTGGAATATCCAGATATGTGTTTAGAATAGATAGGTCCAGTATTGGTCTCCAGGCTTTGTCCTTTCTGGGCACCAAGAACAGTCTTGAGTAAAATCCTTGTCCCTGCTCTTGCTGTGGTACTTGCTGAATGGCCCTCATGTCCATGAGGGATGACACTTGCTTTTGTGCCTCTGCCCATTGATTTTTTTGGCAGGTCTGGCAAACTGTTTGCCCTTGGCAGGGTGTGAAAGTGAAACCTGTAGCCTTGTGACACTATATCCAAGACCCATTTGTCCTGGGTTATTACATGCCAATTTTGAGAAAAAAGTGCTAGTTTTCCCCCTAAAGGTGCTGCCAGAAGATAAGTGCTTGGCAGGCAGGGGAAGTCATTGGGACTGTTTCCTGTATGGCTGTGATTTGTCTTCTCCGCTTTTGGAGAATGAATGCAGTGGCCTATCCACTTTGAAATAGTCTGCTTTGAGATAGCCTTTCCTCATGATCCTGCAGCATATGCCACTAGTAATTGCTCAGTCTTTCTGAAAGCTTTGGTTCTGTCCAAGTAGAAGCGCAGCTGTCTGTGTATGTCCCAAGAATGCAGAAGTCTCTCACCCTTATTCTGTGGGTTTGGGTAAAAGGTAGGCAAATGAATAGTTTGGTTAAGGGCCACACTGGACACTACCTTAGACATAAATGTCGGGTTTGTCCTCAGAGAAACCCTATCTGGATGGAAAATTATAAAAGGTTCCACAGCCATGAGTGCCTGTAACTCTGAGACTCATCTTGCAGAGGTTATTGCTAGGAGCAGAGCTGTTTTCCATGACAAAAATTTTATATCAGCTGTAGCAGCTGGCTCAAAAGGAGACAGGGTGAGTTTTTCCAAGACAAAATTGAGGTCCCATGCAGGTACTGGTGATTTCCTTGGAGGCCTTACATTTTTGGCTCCTCTGAGGTACTGCCTTAATAAAGGATGGGAAAAAATAGGTGGCTCTGTATTGTAATGAGCTGAAATGGCAGAGGCATGAATCTTAATTGATGAAAAGGATAGGCCTTTGTCCAGCATCTCAGTTAAATATTGCAAAATCTGAGGAATATTTGGTACAGTTGTGTCAATCCCCTGTGCCTGGTTCCAAGCACAGAATCTCTTCCATTTTTCAGCATAAGATTTTCTGGTACTAGGCCTCCTGGCTTACAAAATAACATCCATCACCTCTTTAGAGAGAGGTGTGTTTTGAATGACTACATTATCAATCATGCTGCCAGATTTAAGGTCTTGAGTTGGCTGTGCAGGATCTGATTGTTGTGTTGGGACAGTAAGTGAGGAATTTGAGGTAATGTCCAGGCTGGATATTGAGACAAGTTCCTTAGGATTGGGTACCAGTGCTGGCGGGGTCAGTCTAGGGCAATCAGTATAATTTTTGGCTTCTCTTGTCTGACCTTTAGGAGTACCTTGGGGAAGAGAGGCAGTGGAGGAAAGGCATATATTGTTAAGTTTTTCCAGCTGAAAGATAGAGCATCCACTTTCCATGCTTGCTTGTGATAAGTCCTTGTGCAGAATCTCTGTAGTTAGCAGTTGTGAGGGGAGGCAAATAGATCTATGTCCGGGCATCCCCAATTCCTTGTTATCATGCTGAAGACTTGCAGATCCAATTTCCACTCGTGGGGATCCATGAGATTTCTGCTTAGTTCGTCTGTTAGAGTATTTATCTTCCCTGGCAGGAATTGTGCCTGCAGATGTACTTGGTAAGTCAATGCTGTGTCCCACAAAGTGACGGCTAGTCTGCATAGGGGGTAGGAATGAGTGCTTCCCTGCTTGTTTATGTACCACATGACTATAGTATTGTCCGTCTTTATCAGTAGTTGTCCCAGATGAAGTAGATCCCTGAAGGCTGTCAGGGCATTCTGAACAGCTAGCATCTCTTTTTGGTTGATATGTAGATGCATTTGGCTTGCGCACCATGTGCCCTGAGTACATCTTCCTGCCATGTGGGCCCCCCAGACATAATCTGATGCATCTGTTGTTAATATCTGCCTGGCTGTGGGTAAAGCGAATGGCTGCCCCTTGTTGTGGTGACAGGCATTTGCCCACCATCGAAACTCCTGTTGCAGGCAGGGAATGAGGGTAATTATTGTTTCCAGGCTGTGGCAATGTTGATTACAAACACTTTTTAGATACCATTGAAGTTTCCTCATATGCAGTCTTGCATATGGAATTAGCAGAATGCAGGATGCCATGAAGCCCAAAGCCTGCAGAAGTTTTCTTGCAGATAACTGGGTCTTTGTTGCCAACATTTTGCAATAAGTAGTCAATTGCCTTTGTTTGTCTGGCGTGAGATAAGCCATCTGGGCGGTTGTATTTAAGCTTGCACCCAGGAATATTATCTCTTCAGAGGGTACTAGTTTTTATTTCTTTTCGTTTACTGTGTACCCTAGGCATGTTAGTAATCTTTTTACAAATGCCAGATGCTGTAGTAGAATGTCCTTGTTCTCCGATTGAATAAGGCAGTCGTCCAAGTAAGGATATATTTGTATTCCTATTTGTCTGCAAAATGCAATTACTGGAGCCAAGCATTTTGTGAAGACCCTGGGCACAGTAGATAAGCCAAAGGGCTGTGCAGAGAATTGGTAGTGCATTGAGCCAGCTATGAATCTGAGGTATCTTCTGCATGATTGTCTGATTGGGACATGCAGGTATGCCTCTTTTAGGTCTAAAGTCACAAACCAAGCCTTCTTGCCCAGCATGGGCAGAAGCTGCTGCAGAGTCAACATTTTGAATACTGGAATATCCAGATATGTGTTTAGAATAGATAGGTCCAGTATTGGTCTCCAGGCTTTGTCCTTTCTGGGCACCAAGAACAGTCTTGAGTAAAATCCTTGTCCTTGCTCTTGCTGTGGTACTTGCTGAATGGCCCTCATGTCCATGAGGGATGACACTTGCTTTTGTGCCTCTGCCCATTGATTTTTTGGCAGGTCTGGCAAACCGTTTGCCCTTGGCAGGGTGTGAAAGTGAAACCTGTAGTCTTGTGACACTATATCCAAGACCCATTTGTCCTGGGCTATTACATGCCAATTTTGAGAAAAAAGTGCTAGTTTTCCCCCTAAAGGTGCTGCCAGAAGATAAGTGCTTGGCGCAGGCAGGGGGGAAGTCATTGGGACTGTTTCCTGTATGGCTGTGATTTGTCTTCTTCGCTTTTGGAGGTAGAAGTACCCCATTGTTTAGACCTGTATGAGCCTTGGGGCTGGGATCTGCCTCTAGGGTATCTGTATCTGCCTCTTTGCAGCCTGTCTGACACTGGAAAGGACCAATTCTTTGTAGGCCAGTGCCAGCTAAATCTTGGAGGCTGTACCTGTAAGAAATCCTTGACTGTTTGCATAGATTTAGCTTCATCCTCCATTTTCTTCAACACCTCTTCTGCTTTAACACCAAGCAAGGTATCATGCTGTAATGGAGCATCTAAAAAATTTGCTTTAACATGATCAGGCAGGTTCTGTTCCTTTAACCAAGCATGCCTCCTAATGACGGAACCCGTAACAGCAGCCCTGCAGGAGGCCTCCAGAGAATCAGAACCACATTGCAAAGTATGCTTTCCCGCTTGTTCAGCTGCATGCAATAAATCCTGCATTTCTTTGTATTCTGCACATTCAAAATTTATCAACATTTTCTGTTTAAGCAGTGACATAATATATTGCTGATATTTAAGCATATGAAACTGACAATTTAAAGCCCTTATAGCCAAGGTAGCAGAAGTGTAAATCTTTTTCCCCATCTGTCCAGTGCCCTAGAATCCCTGACAGAGGGGGTAGGGTTTTTTGCAGTGGAAGCCTTGACCACTTGGGACCCTGAGAGATAGTTTCTGGGTCAGCAGCAGGGTTCTTAAAAAGAAATTTATGTGAACCACGAACCCCGTAATATCTGTCTGGCTTAACAGGAGCTGGAGGTAAAGAGTCAGGAGTCAGTCTGGACTCTGAAAATACATCATCTACAATGTCTAACACAGGTGGAATAGTGAAGGGCCTGTGCTGAGGTAGTAAAAGGAAGTCTCTGAGCCTTTTCTTAGATTCTGAATAATCTTGGCTCTCCCAGTGGAAATGCTCCCTCCTGGTATGCAGAGTTTCCCCAAAAGAATAATCATCAGGAGGAGAGGCTGAAGGGATAGATTCTTCAGCATCAGAATCCTCATAGGGAGGAAGAGAGTATTCCTGACCAGAAGAGGAATCAGAAGAAATGGAAACCTGATCTGAAGATTCATATTCTGTCTCCTGCCTAGGCCTCTTATCAGGAGGGGGATGGGAACCCCTGATCAAAGTAATTAGGTCTTCGGCCATTTTGAGCATCTGTTTTTTAAGCATGGAGGCCTGTCCATGGGGCTGTTGTACTTGTTTCTTTGTCTTTAGAGGTGCTTTAGTCTTTGCCTTTGAAGCTGAAGTTGTTTTAACATATAACTGTGTAGGCCTGAAAACACCCTCAGAAGCCGATGCCTGCTCAGTGGCTCCAGACCCATCTGAGGGAATAGTTTCTGAGGTTACAATACCTTGAGTTTCCAGCAGCCTAGTCGGCTCCACGTGGGAGTCAGAAACGGCCTGCAGCTCTAAAGTAGTGGGCATCAGGGGCAGTGAAAGCGCCTCACTGAGAACCGCCTGTCCTTTTCTTTTTCTTTGCGTTTCTTTTGAATTGCGGTAGTCGGGTGGCTATCCGACGACATTGTGTAATTAAATCTTCTGCCAAAACAGTGAAATGCAAAATCGTATCGATGCTTAATAGTGCGTTGGTTAAATCTAGCACAAAACCGACAATTATCAACGTCGTGATCAGAGCCTAGGCAATGAATACAGTAAGAATGGAAGTCCTTAAGAGGTATTTGCTTCCCACAAGTAATACAATTATTAACTTTTTCTGACATTGGTCAGTAGCAAAAAAAAAGTTTCCCCAATGGGGTACTTAGCTTTTAATGAAGACTTCGGATCTGAAATTTGAACACGAAAATCTCAGGAGTCGGCCGACCAGCACTTGCGAACTGCTTTTGCTTCAGGCACCGCGCGGCAAGAAAGACTGAAGAAAATGGTGTCGGCTGAATCTTTTATACCCCTGGCGCTCTCACGTCAGGGAGGAGACAACAGCAACCGACGCCAGACCTAGACTTTGGAATTCAGGCCGACTGCGGGTAGCCTGCCAGGAGGATAACCCCAATTGTAATGACTGCAACAGTGAAACACGATGAACATCATGTTTTCCTAAAAGAAATGTTTGAATTTGCTACAGCTTTGCATTACTGTGTGTTGGCAGCAATGGTACTTGACATAGGTATTTTGCAGATATCAGTAATACACACTTTTTCAGGATATGCATAAATTAGGAGGTGCATTTTAATTACTCTTTTTTTTCCCCGGGTGACATTATTTCATTCTTTTGTTTGCAAACTCATATATGAGGTCATCGGAAGATCACAGCAAAGGAACAAGATATTTTATTTTAAGGGCTGCAGTAGATATTTCAGAGGCAAAGCGAGTGTTTTATGTACTATATTTAATTAGAATATACTTAATTCTTGAAATTCAGGGAATGTTCCTATAACTAGTGTCAAGAGCAACTCTATTTTGGATGTACAGCATGCCATGGCTTTTCTGCACTTATGCAGCATGATTGCTTTTTCTGGGATGGATAACCAGCAGGATGCGTTTGTGAGGCAGATCTGTTATGTTTTATATTTTAATGGTAACCTTGTTCCATAACCATGCCTTTGGAATATGAGCAGGTACATTTATTGCAATCAATGAATCCCTGAGTAGTTATTTCCTTTGGAGTGGTTTTCATTTTCTTACCTGTCTACTGGTGTATGCAATAGGAATGGGGTGTGTTATTTTTCACATATTGGTTATAGCTGAAGGTTGTAGATCAGGGGAAATGGTCACAGGTATGGGGAAATAGTGAATGTCGGAAGGCAGCTATTTCTGTAGCTAGCATCCTGAAGATTTTAGCCAGGTCTAGTTTTCTGGCCAATCTATCCTGTAGACTAGTTTTGTAGTAGTTGTGATTTTTTTGGTTAGCTGGAGAATCGAAGTTTGCAGTTCAGTGGATCTTGTTGCTGACAGGAGATGCAGTGTGAGAAAGGTGTAAGCATTATAGAACTCCTGCAGCAGCATTTCCTTCTCCTATACAGTAGAATATTTTAGTCATGTCAGGCATGAATCTACTTAAGGTTTTCAACATGTAAAGGGTTTACATTCTAGAACACCCCAGTAGCAGTACATCCAGGATATAGGGTGTTGGCACTTCTTGGAGTTCTGGATTTTCTACAGCTGTCAAACATTACTTTTTTCTCACTTGTTTAACTCTGTTTCTGTAAGTTCTAACCTGGTCCAGACTTTTAATGATAGGTTGTTTCATCTAGCGCAAAGTTTACTTTCTGACTTAGAAGTTACACAGGCACTGGAGCAAGGGCAGAACTCCAGGAAGAGACTGATGTCAAACTCTGAAGAAGAGTCACTGGATGGACCCACTCCAGGCAAGAAGGCTAAAGGAAAAATAAAAGAGATACCTCAAGTCCAAGGGTCACCCTCCACTCCCTCCTGAAGCACCATCTGAAATGGAAAGTAATGTCTTGAGGGGGGGCAACAGGGGCAGGGTTTAATGACAGTGATCAGTTCCCTGAGGAATATTTGGATGAGTTTATCAATTCATTGCCAAAAGAGGGGAGGCTTAGACTATTAGACCTAGCCTTAGAAAGTAATTTTGGTGCCTCAACAGCCATTGCTCCCAGTGAGGGAAGAGCATCAGATTTAGAGCATGATGCACACCATCCTTACTCAGCTTGCAGAGGTGGCCCAAGGAGCTCAGTGCTTTGAGGAGTGATATCCTGCCTCATCTGGATGATTGTGTCCCCCAATTTGTGTCTCCCATAGCTACACTGAAACTTTCAGTTTCCAGCTCTCCTGGGTCTCATATTACAGCAAATATCCCCACCAGAGTTAAAGATAAGATCCTTAAAGGGGACTTTGCTGAAATAATTGACCTAGTGGATACCAAGGGAATGAAGTGCATTTTAAATGCTGAGAATTCTTCTAACAAGGACTTGATGGCAGCCTTGGCAGCCACTGGGAAAAACGCCTCAGCCAGGGCAGCAGTTAAAACCTGAGACACTTGGACCCTAGATTTCATGGTATTCATAGGAGTGATTATAGAAAAGAATCCTAGTCAGGCTCTTCCCTTACTAGCATACTTTGTTGCTATAAGGGGAAGTATCAAGTCAAAGGGGGTTTAGGCTAGGCAAATTATGATCAGCATTTCGGGCAGCTAAAAGCCACAGACAATTGCCTCAGGTGGGATCCAAGGCACCCTGACATTTCGTTGAGCACCATGTTAGATAAGATGGCCAGCACTGAGATTGATGGTAGGGTCAGTAATAATGGGGAAACAAAGTTTCAGTGGGCTCACAGGAAGTGTCTCTGGCCAGCCTACAAGTTTGAACATTTGTGTTCGGGATATGGGAAAGGTCAGCTTGCTCACAGATGCTGGGGGTTTGTAGGTTAGGGTAGGCATGGAATTCCCTCAACCCAATTAGATGGAGGGCTTCTTGGGCAGAATACCTCTCCTAGAATTAAGCAGCCTTTTCAAGGCCAAAGAGGGGCATATGGCAGGGGTTTTGAGCAATCTGCATAAGTCTCATTCTTCAATCATTCCAGATAAATTGACCCAACACTTGACTGATTATCTTGACCTAAAGGTGGCAGCTGCTCTTCTCAATGGTTACTGGAAAGGGTTTGAGATTGGCTCCTCAGCACCTTTGAATTCCAAGCTAGTTAAAAATCTTTCATCCATTAAGGGTCATGAAGAAATTGCAGCTATGTTAGTTGAGAATGAGTGAGCATCCAGTAGACTAATTGGTCCTTTTTTCCAATCCCCACTGCCCTTGGCCTTTTAAAATTTCTCCCATCAATCTCATTCCTAAGAAACAGGATGGTAAATTCAAGCTGATTCACAATCTGTCACACCAAGCAGGTACATTAGTCAATGTTTTATTGACAAAGATCACATTAAGGTACACTACTCTTCCCAAGATTGGGCAGCAGAGATCATTTTGGGTTATTCTGACCCTTGGCTTTGCAAGTTGGACATTCAGTCTGCTTTCTGTTTTCTTCCAGTAAGACAGGATGACTGGCCTTATTTACTATTTCAGTTTGAGGGGAAATTCTTTTTCAACACTGCCATGCCCATGGGGTGTGTGACACCCCAGCACTGGTAACAGTAATCAAGAATCCTCAATCCTCACCACTGGCAACACTGGAGAACATACACACTGGAAGGATGACAACTACAAACACAGTACAATGCAATTGGTAACAGTAATCAAGAATCCTCAATCCTCACCACTGGCAACACTGGAGAACATACACACTGGAAGGATGACAACTACAAACACAGTACAATGCAATTTCCCTTAAGAGCACACAGAGACCACAGTCAGTCTAGGGCTCGTTTCTCTCTCTTTCTCCAAATCTCCAATAAGACTACCCACTGGCACAGCTACAGGGTTGAGATCTCGGCTGAGTGGCTAAACTAAGATGTCCAGCAACCTTTCCATCCAGCCAGTTTCTCTGAAAGAGTTCTTAAATTAATATCAAATATTACTGCTGGGATACTTGCAGCATGACATCACTTTTTGTCACTTGACTTCAGTTCCCAAGCTCACAAACATTGCTAGAATCTGCTGGCATTTAGCATCTCCCGGAAAATACATAGCCTTCAGATGTTTGCACGTGCTAGAAAATATAAAACAATAAAACACTTACAACACAATACAGAAGACTCCTTAGTTTCAGACATGCTGTCTCCCTGCTGCATTGAAACTAACTTTTATGATGCAATAATAAAACAATTTAATTTCAACAATTTTCTTGAAGTTTTGCAAGTTAGCCCTCTATGTTTTAGTTCCCACTGTTAAAACATATACATTTACACAGGTACAATAGTTTATATACATTTCTCTTCTTTTCCAGTAGGGTACACTGTGGACATATCCTTAAGCTTAGTGCTTTGCACACAATTCTGTACCAGCACCTTGATATACAGACAACATACAGTTCTAATATAGTGATAACACAAGCAATTGCGTCCTATTGATATTCGCAAATGACACATAAAGTACAGTTTTGTACCTACCATAAATGTAGATGTTCGAGTGCTCATACAGCTGCAGTCATAACAGATGGGTTATCCTGCCGTCAGGCGGGTCCTCGGTCGGCCGAATTCCAAAGTCTAGGTCCGGCGTCGGTTGTTGTCGCTTCTTCCCTGACGTCAGTGCGGCAGGGGTATAAAAGAGGCAGCCGAAACCATTTTCTTCAGTTTTTCTTGCCCCAGATGCCAGGTGCCCCCAGAAGGAAGGCAAACATAATGTTATGCAAAAATGCAATGTTGATAAATCAAAAACAGTAGTTGCAAGCAAATACACCATAAAAGAATACCACAAAAAGGTTATATGAAAAGTGTTTGTCATAAGGCCTGTCCTAAGAGGGGATGGAGGGAAACCTGGACTGCAGCTGTATGAGCACTCGAACATCTACATTTATGGTAGGTACAAAACTGTACTATGTTCATCGTGCATACAGCTGCAGTCATAACAGATGGGTAGAATCCCAAAGCTAAGTAAGGGTGGTAGGCACTAAATGGAACTAGGAGGGGCTAGGATGCCCTGCAGGACTGCTGTGGCAAAGCCCGCTCTAGATTTTGAGTATAGTGGGAGGTGATAGTGCTTGGAGAAAGTGTGCACTGAAGTCCAGGTGGCTGCTTCCAAAATGTCCTTGATAGGGACCCCCCTGAGGAAGGCTGCAGAGGTAGCTGTGGCTCTGGTGGAGTGGGATCTGATGCATGCAGGCACAGTTTTTCCATGAAATGAGTAACAAAAGCGTATGCAGTGGGCTATCCATTTTGAAATTGTCTGTTTGGAAATAGCCTTTCCTTGAGCACCTGCAGCATAGGACACAAAGAGTTGCTCAGATTTTCTGAATGGCTTTGTCCTGTCTAAATAGTACTGAAGTTGTCTGTAAATGTCCAAGGAATGTAGTAGTCTTTCCCCTTTGTTTTGTGGATTAGGATAAAAGGTAGGCAAGTGGATAGTCTGATTCAAAGCTACACTGGATACTACCTTTGGCATAAAGGTAGGGTTGGTTCATAAGGAAACTCTGTCCTGATGGAAAATGATGAATGGTTGCACAGCCATGAGGGCCTGTAGCTCCGAAACCCTGCGTGCTGAGGTGATAGCCAGGAGAAAGGCTGTTTTCCATGACAAGTACTGTAACTCTGTTGAAGAAGCTGGCTCTAAGGGAGGAAGGGTCAGCTTTTCCAATACGAAGTTGAGGTCAAAAGCAGGGACTGGTGGTTTCCTTGGGAGTTTTATATTCTTTGCCCCTCTGAGGAACTGCCTTAAGAGAGGATGAGAGAATAAAGGAGGATCTGTGTTGTATTGTGCAGAAATGGCTGAAGCATGGATCTTGATGGAGGAGAAGGAAAGTCCATGGTTTAACATCTCAACTAGGTACTGTAAAATTTGAGGTATATTTATTACCCAAGGATTCTGTCCCTTTTCTTGATTCCAGGCACAAAATCGTTTCCATTTGGCGGAGTAGACCTTTCTAATAGAAGGTCTTCTGGCCTGCAAGATGACATCCTGCACCTCCTGGGAGAGGAGAAACTGTTGGGAAATCAAGGAATTCTCCATGCAGCTAGATTTAGAGTTTTGAGATGGCTCTGAAGGGTTTTGTAGTTGTGCTGGGACAACAGAAGAGGGACTAGAGGTAGGATCCATGGTGGGGAATGTGTCAGCCTCTTCAGGAGTGGATACCAGTGTTGTCTTGACCAGTCTGGAGCTATGAGAATCATTTTTGGCCTCTCTGCTCTGGCTTTTAATAGAACTTTGGGCAGCAGAGGAAGAGATGGGAAGGCATAGACTGTCAATGTTGCCCAATTGAAGGAACGTGCGTCCACTTTCCAGGCCTGTGGATGATAGGTTCTTGAACAAAATTTTTTTCAACTGGCAATTTCTGTGGGTAGCAAAGAGATCTATGTCTGGCTGTCCCCATGCCTGAGTTATCTTTGTGAAAACTTGAGGATGCAACTTCCATTCGTGTGGATCTGTCATATTTCTGCTTAGGTTGTCTGCCAGTGTGTTTTCCTTCCCTGGCAGGAATTGTGCCTGTAGTTGAATTTGCAATTCCAATGCTGTGTTCCATAGGGTCATGGCTTGTCTGCACAGGGGGTAAGAATGAGTTCCCCCCTGTTTGTTTATGTACCACATCACTGTGGTGTTGTCTGTCCTTATCAATAGCTGGCCTGGATGCAGTAGGTCTTTGAAGGTCATAATAGCCTTTTGCACGGCTAGCATTTCCTTTTGGTTGATGTGAAGGTGCTTCTCTTTTCGGGTCCATTTTCCCTGGATGCATTGATCTGCCATGTGTGCTCCCCAGGCGTAGTCTGAGGCGTCTGTTGTGATGATTTGAGTTGCTTGAGGTACACAGAAAAGAAGACCTGTGTTTCTTTGGCAAGCTTGAGCCCACCACATAAATTCCTTTTGAAGGCATGGAATGAGTGGTATGATTGCTTCCAAGCTGTGGCTGTGTTGAGACCATAAGTTTTTTAGGTACCATTGAAGTTTCCTCATATGCAGCTTTGCACATGGGATTAGTAGGATGCAAGATGCCATGAATCCCAGAGCCTGCAGGACTTTCCTTGCAGTTAGCCTGGTGTAAGTTGCCATTTTTCTGAAGTATTGAGACAGTTGCCCTTGCTTGTCTGGTGTGAGGTAGGCCATCTGGGTGGTTGTATCCAAGCTGGCACCCAGGAAAATTATTTGTTGAGAGGGTATTAGTTTTGATTTCTTTTTGTTGACTGCGTATCCCAGGAAGTTCAACAGTTTTATTACAAATGCCAGGTGCTGCAGTAGTATGTCCTTGCTGTCCGCTTGGATCAGGCAGTCGTCCAGATATGGGTAGATTTGTATCCCTTGTAGTCTGCAGAAGGTGATTACTGATGCCAGGCATTTTGTAAACACTCTGGGCACAGTAGATAAGCCAAAGGGCAATGCAGAGAATTGGTAATGGGTTGAACCTGCAAGAAATCTGAGGTATCTTCTGCAATCTTGTCTGATAGGGACATGCAGGTATGCCTCCTTGAGGTCCAATGTTACCAGCCAAGACTCCTTGCCCAGCATGGGAAGAAGCTGCTGTAATGTGAGCATCTTGAATTTTGGCACCTGTAGATATGTGTTTAGGATGGATAGGTCCAAGATAGGTCTCCAATCTTTGTCTTTCCTTGGTACCAGAAATAGTCTGGAATAAAACCCTTGACCTTGTTCTTTTGCAGGTACTGAATTGCTTTCATGTCCATGAGAGCTGAAATTTGTTTTTGTGCCTCTGCCCTTTGATTTAGTGGCAGGTTTGGCATGCCTCTCATTTTTGGAAGGGTGTGAAAGTGGAACCTGTAGCCTCTGTCTATAATGTCCAGAATCCATTTGTCTTTTGTAACAATATGCCAATTTTTTGAGAATAATGTCAGTTTTCCACCCAAAGGTGCTGCCATTAAAGCTTTGCTTGGCAGGTGTAGGGGGAAGTCATTGTGTCTGTTTTCTAAAAGACTGTGATCTATCTTCTCCACCTCTTGGGGTTGGTGCTTGCCACTGTCTGGCTCTGAAAGATCCTTGAGGTTGCCCTCTACCCCTTGGACGCCTCTATCTGCCCCTTTGAGGTCTGTCTGTGGCTGGAAAGGACCAATATTTTGAAGGCCAGTTTCTGCTGAAATGTGGAGGCTGTACCTGCAGGAAATCTTTCACTGTTTGCATTGATTTCACTTTTTCCTCCATTTTCTTTAGCACCTCCTCAGCTTTAACACCAAACAATACATCTTTTTGAAGACGTGCATCTAATAATTTAGCTTTGACATGATCTGGTAAAGTTTGCTCTTTGAGCCAAGCATGCCTACGTATAACAGACCCCATAACCGCAGCTCTACATGAGGCCTCTAAAGCATCAAAACCACACTGCAAGGTATGTTTACCCACTTGCTCTGCACCATGCAACAAATCCTGCAACTCTTTTAAATCTGGTTGTTCTGGTTGTGTCATCTTGCTTTTCAGCTGAGATATCAAAAACTGTTGATACTTTAACATATGGAACTGACATTTTAATGCCCTCATGGTTAAAGTGGCCGAGGTGTACACCTTTTTCCCCCACCTTTCTAAAGCTCTGGAATCCCTCTCTGAAGGTAATGGGTTTTTAGCAGTAGAGGCCTTAATTCCCTTGGGACCCTGTGAAATTGTTTCTGGGTCAGCAGTATGGCTTTTATATAGGAACTGATGAGAATCAGGAACCCGGTAATACCTGTCTGGTTTAACAGGAGCTGGAGGCAAAGAATCTGGATTAAGGCTGGCTTCTGTGTACACATCATCCAATATATCTAAAACAGGAGGAATAGCCAGAGGCCTATGCTGGGGGAGCAGAAGAAATTCCCTGAGCCTTTTCTTGGAATCTGAGTAATCTTGGCCTTCCCAGTGAAAGTGTTCCCTCAGTGTATGCAGGGTTTCCCCAAAAAAGAAGTCCTCAGGGGGGGAGACCGAGGGAATAGACTTCTCTGCATGAGAGTCTTCAAATGGAGAATAGGCATAATCCTGTTCCTCAGAAAGTTCTGAGGTAATAGAAGCTTGATCTGAGGAAGGGTAGTCTTCCTCTAATCTGGGCCTTTTGTCAGAGGGGGGTTGAGAACCCCTGATAAGAGTAATCAAATCCTCAGCCATTTTAAGCATGTGTTTTTTAGGCATGGTGCCTTGAGAGGGGGTCTAAGGAACCTGTTTTTTGGTTTTCATGGCTGCTTTAGATTTAGTGAAGGCTTTAATAGAGAAGGAGGAAGGCCTGAAGACCCCTTGAGAAATGGCAGGCCTGTCTAAATTCTGAATTTCCCCGCCAGGAGTGGCGTCGGTATCTGTAGTAGGAATGGGGGCCGAGGAGCCTGCGACCTCGGGTACTGAAGACACTGGTAATGCATTGTCATCGGTACTCAGGGGCTGTGTAGGCGCCTCGCTGAGTACCGGAGAACCGGTAGTCAGCCTTAGCGTGGTTTCATTAGGTGGTGCGAACCTCGTATGTCGGTCCTTATCTTTGCATTTTTTTGCTCAAAACTGGAGTAGGAGTATCTGACGACATAATATAATTAAATTTTTTGCCAAAAAAGTGAAGGGCGAACTCTGCCCGATGCTTAATAGTGCGCTTGTTGAATCTAGCACAAAAACGACAGGCCGAGACGTCGTGGTCTGGGCCTAAGCAAGGTATACAGAAAGAGTGGAAATCCTTATGCGGTATTTGCTTCCCACATGAAATGCAATTATTAACTTTGTCTGACATCGGTCTGAGGCAAGACAAGTTTCCCCAATGGGGTACTTAGCTTTCAAGAAGACTTCGGCTGAAATACTTTCGTAAATCTCAGGAGCTGGCCGACCGGCACTTGCGAACTGCTTCTGCTTCGGGCACCGCTCGGCAAGAAAGACTGAAGAAAATGGCGTCGGCTGCCTCTTTTATACCCCTGCCGCACTGACATCAGGGAAGAAGCGACGACAACCGACGCCCGACCTAGACTTTGGAATTCGGCTGACCGAGGACCCGCCTGACGGCAGGATAACCCATCTGTTATGACTGCAGCTGTACGCACGATGAACATCCATTTTACAAAATTCCAGATAGCTGGCTGGCAGTATCTCCTGTTGTTACATTTCTGTATAAATCATATAATATTCAAAAATAACATATAATTATTTACAAATTTCCAGATGGCTAAGCTGACAATGTGACATCCCCCCCGCAAAAAAAAAAACTCAAGCTAGTTTTTCAAGTCACCCTTGAGAAACGTTGCTTGAGAGGGTTGACTATCTGGGGATACCTTACCACATTCCCTGTCTTGAGATTCCAGCTACTTTGTCATTGCTGACCCCAGTACCTGGACACCTAGACTCCACCACAGTAATTTTGGATTTTCCTGGCTGGCTCCCTGTAACCATAGATCTTCTTCAGACTCCTTCTGTTTCCCACTGCCAATACCTAGCAAAAGGGACCTCCTGTCATGGTAAGGTTTCATCATGTGAACATGGTACTGTTTGTGCCCCTGCCTCCTGCCTAGCAGTTCTACCATATAGTTAACATCACTGACCTTCCTTACAACCTTGAAGGGTCCCTCATAAGCTGCCTGCAGTTAGTTGTGTCTGACAGGAATGAGAACCATAACCTGCTGCCCCACAGCATTCTTTCTAGCTCAAGCATTCCTGCCATACCATGAGTTTCCTGTTCCTTGTCCTGAGGATTAGGACATACACCACAACAGACTCCTTGTGGGAGTCAAACTCACCCTCCCACTCATCCTGAATCAAATCTAGAGGTTCCCTCACCTTGTGCCCATACAGCAACTCAAAGGGTGAAAAACCTGTGGATTCCTGGGGCACCTCTTTGTAAGCAAACAACAGATGGGGCAAATATTTTTCCCACTCCCTCTTGAACTAGTCTGAAAATACCTGTAGCATGGTCTTGGGTGTAGAGTTTAACCTCTCAACAAGACCATTAGTCTGGGGATGGTAGGCGGTGGTCCTTAGGTGCTTTACCCCACAGTGCTTCCACAGACAAGCCAGCAGGTTTGACATCAAATTGGCACCTCTGTCAGTCAGTATTTCATTTGAGAAACCTACCCTGCTGAAAATCTCTAGCAAAGCATTTGCCACCTTTTCTGCCTCGATAGAGGACAGAGCCACTGCCTCAGTGTATCTGGTAGGATAATCTACTAGCACTAGGATATACAATTTCCCTGTGGAGCTTGATGTACTCAGAGCCCCCAAATTATCCATAGCTACCCTCTAAAATGGCTCCTCAATCACAGGCAAATGCATCAAAGGAGGATTCACCTTGTCTCTTGCCTTACCTACCTTTTGGCACTGCTCAGAGATCCTGCAGTACCCTGTCACATTTCTAGAAATCCCAGGACAATAACAGTTCTGCATAATATGTCTCTTGCTATGCTTTATGCCCATATGACTTGTAAAGGGAATATCATGGGCTATGGCTAGAAGTGCCAGACAGTAAGCTCTGGGCACTACCAACTGCTGTATTCTCTCACCCTCTAGCACTCCCTCAGGGGTCCACTCCCTATACAGTAACCCTTTGTCCTAGTATACAGACTGCCCTTTCCTTTGAGAATCAGGTGCCTCACTAGCTACCTACCTCAGGCCTTGTAATGTAGGGTCTGAGAGCTAAGCCTGTCTCAACTCTTTCTTTGTTTCCCTTCCCAGCTCCCCTTCCACAGGAAGTTGGGCATTCTCTGACAGCAGTGCCTCACTGTCAGCCTTAGTACTACTACTCATCTCTGCCCTTTCAGTCACTCTGTCCAAGGGAACATCAGTATCCACAAGCAGCTGTGTCTCACCTTCAGTTTCACTACTACAGGGTAGCTCCCTCCCTGAAGTAATCACCTCACCATTCCTGGCTGCAAGTGTGTGGTCTGTCTGGGTCTCACCCAGGCTACCAGACCCACATGCTTGTCTCCATGCCTGACTGCATGTAACTGCATGCACACAAGGTAATGCATTATCAAAATCATTCCCTATCAGGACATCTGCAGGGATATCTTCAAACATACCTACTTGCTTGCTTCCTTTTCCACCCTCCCAGTCAAGGTGAACCCTAGCCAAAGGTATTTGGAATGGGGTCCCTTCTAAAGCTCTGACTGGAGTTCACTGCCCAAGCAAGTAGTGCTCCTCCTTAACCATTGCAGGATTCACAATGGTTAGGTCAGAGGCTGCCTCTCTCTTAGCTGCGGTCTCTTTCCTATCCACTAAGACAGGATATAACCTCTTGTGGTAGTTTGGTACCCTTATCTTGAGACAACTTACTGCTGGCATTCTGTCATTCCCACTTACTGCCTCTCCCACCTTTTGTTCCCCACTTTGCCTCCGTGGACATCTATATGCTACATTGCCCCACTGGTTACATTTAAAACGTTTAACCCTTCGTCCTGGATGTGTACCTGAACTAGTGGCTTCCCCTGCTACTAGCAGACTTTGTTGAGGCAGTCTGAGCTGCCCACAATGGGTTCCCTTAGACCCATGAGCAGTACTGGGGATCCCTTTCTTGTGCAGTGATGCCCTGCTTGCTAGGTTTAGGTCTCCCTTTTTCCACAACTCCTCTGCTGTGATACATTCTCTATCTGTTAACCAGATTCTCATGTCCTCAGGAAAAGTGCTAAGGGCTTGTTCCCTCACCAAAAGGTCTGTCAGCCCTTTAAAAGTGGTGACCTGACATCCACTCACCACCTATGAAAATAAGTGCTTAGTTCAGCAATATATTCACACACACACACACACACACACACACACACACACACACACACACACACACACACACACACACACACACTTCCATCTGCCTTGTGTCTATGCTCACAAAACTTTATCTTATAAGCTTCAGGTATTAACTTAAAACATTCTAACAAACAATTTTTGACTGAATTATAATTTAACCAACCCGTATCAGACAATTTAGAAATAGCAGTTACAGCTTTACCATGGAGTAAGGGGGTCAAGGTCAGAGACCTTGGTCAACATTATACTGTTTACATACTCTTTCAAACATATGAATGAAACTATCAAACTTTTCCCCAGCTGTAAATTGTGGAAGAAATGTACTGACCTCTGCTGCTTCTGGAGTTCAGTTACTCTCTTCCCCATTACCCGAATAACCCTGGTGAAGAGTCAGCGTCTCCTTTTCGTGTTGCCTCTGCTTCTCATTCTCTTTAGCTTCCAGATGTCACAGTTTCTCATTTTTTTCAGCCTCCAGACATCCCAGTCTCTCTACTGCTTCTGTTTCCAAATGTTTGACATCCAGTTCAAGTCTCTTTAACTCCAGACAGATTTTTAAGTCCTCTGTGGAAAGGTTGAATTGTCCATTTGCTGAGAGTTTTAAATCTCCAAAGCTAGTCTGGTTATCCTCCTGGACGCTGGTCTGTGATGCAGCTGTGGCTAAGGCTGCAATCATTTCTGCTTTAGTCAGGTTGGCATGCACCAGTCCTTTGGTTTGGTACAGCTCAGCCAACTGGCTCCTTGTCTGCTTGCCATACTCCACTGCTGACATGCTTGCCTGCTCTCCCTGACTAACTAAGCTAAGAAAAAAAATAAAACAATTATGATATGAAAATGTTCACTGTGTGGCTGATTGAGGGAACAAACACCTTCCTTAGTGACCACTGTTTACAGGCTACAGGAATTCAATATCCACACCACTGAATCCTAACATGTAGATACTCACCACTACAAGCCAATTAATATGTGATGTGGATATCCCACCACTGCCCATCAATTAATATGTGATGCCCCAGCACTGGCAGCAGTAATCAAGGAGCCTCAATCTTCACCACTAGCACCAGTGAGGGACATACACACTGGGAGGATTACAAGTACACACAGTAAAGTTCAATTTCCCTTAAGAGCACACAGAGACCACAGTCAGTCTGGGGCTGGTTTCTCCTTCTTTCTCCAGATCCCAAATTAGACTCCCCATTGGCACAGCTATAGGGATGAGACTTCTGCATCTTCTCTGTCCAACCAGTGCTTTCTGTCCCTACCCAAGTAGCTGACACACACAAACACGCTTTGAAATTTTATTTATTTACAAACACACATTCACACACACACACACACACACACACACACACACACACACACACACACACACACACATGGGAAAGGCTGGCACATATTTACTAGCTATGACCCCTTTTGTGCAGCCTATAAGGTAGTTCCAACTACAACTAGCCACTCCTTATCAGCTACTATAAGGCCCTTAACAAAGGGTGTCCAATCGTACTGTGTAATGTTACTAGTAATCCAAACGGTAGTTTGTCCAAGCTCCAGACTATTATGAGTGGTCTGTACAGTGTCCCCAAATAGATATGCAAGTACTCTAGGAGCTTAAATATCTCTAAACAGACCAGCCACAATTGAAAGGTTTATATATATTTAATAATATACAATAAAGGAACAAGGCAATACTAAATATGTATGTACAGTGATATCAGAGTTCAAAATCACAGGAAATATTTAAATCAACATTGCAGGACAGTCTCAAATAAATACAGAAAACATCTAAACTATTCTTTACTATATTTCTTACTAAATGTAAATGAAATCACTGTACCATAGTAACTTACTTACAGCAAGGCAAGTGCAGAGGTGAATGCATGCTGTCAGGTTAAAGACAAATGCAAAATGCACAGTCTCTCTATGAGCGAGTTCTTAAATAAATATCAAATATTACTGTGGGATACTTGTAGTATGACATCACTTTTTGTCACAAACTTTGCTACAAACTGCTGGCATTTAGCATCTCCCTGTGAAAATGCATAGACTTCAGATGTTTGCAGCTGCTGGAAGACATAATCAATAAAATACTTACAACACAATGCAGAAGGCTCCCTAGTTTTAGACATCCTGTCTCCTTGCGGCATTGCAACTAACTTTTATGACACAATAATAAAACAATTTAATTTCAAATATTTTCTTGAAGTTTTGCAAGTTAACCCTCTATGTTCTAGTTCCTACTGTTAAAACATATATATTTACACAGGTACAATAGTGTATATACATTTCTGTTTTTTTCCAGTAGGGTACACTGTGGACACATTCTTAAGCTTAGTACGTTACACACAATTCTGTACCAGCAGTTTGATATACAGACAACATACAGTTTTAATATAGTGGTAAAGTACAGTTTTGTACCTACCATAAATGTAGATGTCCGAACAGGATTGCATCTGTAGTCCTTACAAAAGGGTTGTCCTGTCGTCAGGCAGCCCTTCGGTCGGCCGGATTCCAAAGTCTGGGTCTGGCCTCGGCTGGTGTCGCACTTCACCCGACGTCATAGCTGCAGTTCTTCGGGTATAAAGGCATCAGCCGATGCCATTTTCCTCAGTGTTTCTTGCCCCAGATGCCAGTTGCCCTCTTGGATAGCTAAATTTTGGATAAATGCCAATGTTTCCAAATAGTAGAAGGCAAACACAAAAGATAATCATGTATGTACATATATACAAACAAATGCACCATAAGAGATCCCCCCCAGCTAGCTATTAGGTGGGCAAATACCCTAGGAATACCACAGAGGGGAAGGAGGGTGGGTAATCCTGACTGCAGATGCAATCCTGTTCGGACATCTACATTTATGGTAGGTACAAAACTGTACTATGTCCTTCAAGGATGCATCTGCAGTCCTTACAAAAGGGTAGAATACCATAGCCAAACTAGGGGAGGAGGAAGAAGAAATTATGGTGTAGTTAGGATCCCTTGCAAAACAGCAGTGGCAAACCCTGCTCGGGATCTAGAGTATAAAGGTAAGTTATAATGCTTTGCAAATGTATGCACGGAGGTCCAAGTAGCAGCCTCTATAATGTCCTTGGTAGCCACTCCTCGTAAGAAAGCTGTGGTAGTGGCTGTAGCCCTTGTAGAATGAGGCCTTATGTTCTGTGGAATTTGTTTTCCATGGTAGGAGTAACAGAATCTAATGCAATTTCCTATCCACTTGGAGATTGTCTGTTTGGAAATTGCTTTTCCTTCCCTTCCTGTTGCATATGCTACCAGAAGCTGGTCAGTTTTTCTATTGCCCTTGGTTCTGTCCAGGTAGTAGCGTAACTGTCTATGTACATCCAAAGTATGCAGCAGTCTTTCCCCCCTGTTCTGTGGATTGGGGAAGAAGGTAGGTAGGTGGATTGCCTGGTTTAAAGACACTCTGGATACCACCTTAGGCATAAATGTAGGATTAGTTCTCATGGACACTCTATCTTGATGAAGATTAGGAAGGGTTGTACTGCCATTAAAGCCTGTAGCTCAGAAACCCTTCTTGCTGAGGTAACTGTCAGCAGGAAAGCAGTTTTCCAGGATAGGTGTTGAAGATCTGCTGTTGCTGCTGGTTCGAAAGAGGGGAGTGTCAATTTTTCTCGCACAAAGTTCAAGTCCCATGCTGGTAATGGTGGTTTCCTAGGAGGTTTTACATTCTTAATTCCTCTCAGAAACTGCCTGAGTAGAGGATGCGAAAAGACAGGGGGATCGAAGCTGTATTCTGCAGAAATAGCTGATGCATGTATCTTGATGGAGGAATAGGACAGGCCTGTATGGAAAAGCTCTGCCAAGTACTCCAGGATGTTGGCAATGTCTACCTTTGACACATCTTTGCCCCTCTCGGTACTCCAAATGAGAAACCTTTTCCATTTTCCTGCATAGTTCCTTCTTGTTGAGGGTCTGCGTGCCTCAAGGATAATGTCTTTAACCCTTTGGGATAAATCTGGGTTAGTTGCTCTTATGTAATGTTCCAGGCAGTCAGTTGCAGAGTTTTCAGGTTTGGATGCAGGATGTTGTAGTCGCTCTGAGTTAACATCAAAGGAATCAGGGGTAGTGTCCACATTTTCCCCCGAGACATGCTCCTCAGTAGTGGGTACCAATGTTGTCTTGGCCAATCTGGAGCTATCAGAATTATCCTTGGACGTTCCTCTTTGATTTTCAATAGCACCTTGTGCATCAAAGGAAGAGGTGGGAATGCATATGCTGTCAGGCCTTTCCAACTGAAGGATAGAGAGTCCACCTTCCAAGCAAGTGGGTGGTACGTCCTTGTGCAGAATTTCTTGAGCTGGTGATTGAGTGGGGATGCGAATAGGTCTATTTGTGGCAGTCCCCATTTCTTTGTGATGACCTTGAAGATGTCCGGGTGTAGCATCCATTCGTGAGCATCCGAGGTAGTTCTGCTTAATATGTCTGCTAGGATGTTTTCTTTTCCCGGTACAAAAATTGCTTGTAACTGAATGTTGTAACTCAGAGCCATATTCCATAGGTCCAGTGCCATCCGGCATAGAGGGTATGAATGAGTGCCTCCCTGTTTGTTGATGTACCACATGACTGTGGTGTTGTCTGTCCTTATCATCAACTGGCCTTCTTGGAGGAATGGTCTGAAATTCTGGATTGCTAGTTTTACTGCCAGCATTTCTTTTTGATTTATGTGCAGGTGCAGCTGATCTGGAGTCCATAAGCCTTGTATGCCCTTGTCCAGCATGTGGGCTCCCCAACCGAGGTCTGAGGTGTCCGTTGTGATGGTTTGGCTTGGTTGAATGCTGTGAAAGGGCAAACCTGGGTTTGACTGGCATGCCTGAGCCCACCATAGGAACTCTTGTTTCAGGCATGGAATTAGTGGTATTTCGGTTTCTAAGCTGTGCCTGTGTTGAGACCATAAATTCTTTAGGTACCACTGTAGCTTTCTCATATGCAGTCTGGCATGGGGGACCAGGATTATGCAGGATGCCATGAAGCCCAAGGCCTGCAGTACTTTCCTTGCTGTTAGTTTGTTCTGCTTTGTTAATGCCAAGAAGTAGAGAGGAAGTTGTTCTTGTTTTTCTGCAGTTAGGAATGCCATCTGTTTTACTGTGTCCAATTCTGCACCTAAGAAGGTTATTCTTTGGGATGGTATCAGTCTTGACTTTTTTATATTGACTGTGTATCCCAGGGCTTGTAGTAAGCAAATGACTCTTTGTAAGTCTTCTGTTAGCTTGTTTTTGTTGTCCGCTTGTATCAGGCAGTCGTCCAGGTATGGATATATTTGGATTACCTGAAGCCTGCAGTGAGTGATTACTGATGCCAGGCATTTCGTGAACACTCTGGGCGCAGTAGATAAGCCAAAGGGCAATGCTGAGAATTGATAATGCTCTGATCCTGCAAGAAATCTGAGGTATCTTCTGCAATTTGGTCGTATGGGGACGTGCAGGTATGCCTCCTTGAGATCTAGAGTTACCAGCCAATACTCCTTGCCCAGCATGGGAAGAAGTTGCTGTAGGGTCAGCATTTTGAATTTTAGAACAATGATGAATGTGTTTAAAGCGGACAGGTCGAGAATAGGCCTCCAATTTTTCTCTTTTCTTGGTACCAGGAATAGTCTGGAGTAAAATCCCTTGCCTTGTTCCATAGATGGTACCCTTTCCACAGCTCTCATCTTTGCTAATTGAGCTATTTGTTTTAGAGCCTTTTGATTTGGTGGTAGGTTTGGCATTCCTCTTTTTCCTGGTAAAGTGTGGAAATGAAACCTGTAGCCTTGGTCTATAGTTTGCAAAATCCACTTGTCTCTTGTGATATAGTGCCAGTTTTTTGAAAATAAGGCTAACTTTCCGCCTAAGGGTGCTGCTATTTGTTCCTTGGTAGGCGGTGCCAGAGCCAAGTCACTGTGATTGTCCTGTTGCAGTGGTAGTAGTTGTGTCTGTGCCTCGTTGGTTGTTACCTTGCCACTGGCATCCCCTGTAGGCACCTCCTCTGGATTGATTTCTGCCTCTTGAATGCCTATTCCTGCCTCTCTGAGTTTTAGAGGAGTCTGGAAAGGACCAATTTTTGGAAGGCCAGTTCCTGCTAAACCTTGGAGGCTGAACCTGTAAGAAATCTTTCACTGTTTGTACAGATTTTGCCTTCTCTTCCATTTTCTTCAGTACCTGTTGAGCAGGAGAACCAAATAAACTGACCTTATCCATAGGAGCATCTAATAGTTTTGCTTTAACATGATCCGGCAAGACCTGTTCTTTCAAACATGCATGCCTTCTTATAACTGTGCCAGTCATGGCTGATCTAAAGGAAGCCTCCAGTGCATCATAGCCACATTTTAAGGAATGGTTACTAACCTGCTGAATGTTATGCACCATTTCTAGAACATATTTCTTATCTAAAGAATCATCAGAGGACAGTTTCTTAGTTAACTGATCAAGCATAAACTCCTGGTATTGGATCATATGAAACTGACAGTTCAATGCCCTAGCTGAGAGAGTAGCAGAGGTGTATACTTTTTTACCCCATCTCTCTAAGGACCTGGATTCCCTTTCAGAAGGGAGAGGGTTTTTAACTGAGGTCGAAGCTACTGCCTTAGGCCCCTGGGAGATAGTCTCGGGATCTGCAAAAGGAGCCTTGTATAAATGGTGATGAGTGTCCGGGACCCTGTAGAACCTATCGGGCTTAGCAGGGGCTGGAGGTAAAGTATCAGGAGCAGTGCAAGCATCATTAAATGCATCATCCACAACAGGAAGAACTGGAGGTATAGCTAAAGGCCTATGTTGTGGTAAATGCAAAAAGGTCCTAAGCCTTTTCCTTGAATCTGAGAAATCTTGTCCCTGCCATTGGAATTGCTCTCTCATGGCATGTAAAGTTTCCCCAAAGGAAAATTCCTCTGGTGGAGAGGCAGAAGGAATTGATTCCTCAGCATCGGAATCTTCATAAGTAGAAAAAGGAGCATCTGGATGGTCTGTATTGTCTGTATCATCAGAAGAATCATCTGAGGACACTGGCTCAGGGGGCTCTGCTCTAGGTCTCTTTTCTGGAGGTTGAGAGGCCCTGTCTGGGTGAGATTGGATCCCCTTATTAAAGAGATGAGATCCTCTGCCAGAGTAAGCATTTGGGAACTGGAACTGGGCCTGTGAGAGGGGGGCTTAACAGGCACAGACTTAGAAGTTTTGGCTGCTTTAGCCCTGGCAAAGGCCTTTATAGACATGGCTGCAGGCGGCCTAGCAGCACCACGTGCAGGGGTAGAAACATCCAAGAGATGGTGTCCGATAATTCTTGTGAAACCACAGTAGCAGGTAGAACTTCAGAGGCCGATTCAACCAGGGTAGAAGGGGCCTCGGTAGTAGTCATGGATTCGGCTGAAGATAGAACCGTTTGCTCGGTTTCGGCCGAAACCGAGACACTCACGGTTTGCTTAACCGTGGTTTCGGCTGAAACCGCGGACCGCGAGTGTCGGTCCTTTTCTTTGCGTTTCTTAACAACTTGAGAAGTCGGAGGATCCGACGGCATTATGTACGCAAAATCTGAGCCGAAAAACTGTTCAGCAAACTCCGACCGACGTCTAAGCGTCCGTCGGTTGAAAGAAGCACAGGCTAGACATGCTGCTATGTCGTGGTCTGGGCCTAAACAAGGTAAGCAGTCATTCACTTTTTCTGACATCGGCTGAGGCAAGAAAGAGTCCCCAACGGGGTACTTAGCTTTTTAGAAGTCTTCGGAGTAGTATTCGGTAGTAGTAATCTCTGGATCTGACCGACCGGCACTTGCAAACAGCTTCTGCTTCGGGCGCCACGCGGCAAGAAAGACTGAGGAAAATGGCGTCGGCTGATGCCTTTATACCCGAAGAACTGCAGCTATGACGTCGGGTGAAGTGCAACACCAGCCGAGGCCAGACCCAGACTTTGGAATCCGGCCGACCGAAGGGCTGCCTGACGACAGGACAACCCTTTTGTAAGGACTGCAGATGCATCCTTGAAGGACATCACAAGTAATTGCTTTCTGCTGATATTCACAAATGATACATAACCATTTACAAAATTTCAGATAGCTGGGCTGGCAGTAACTCCTGTTGTTACATTTCTATATAAATCATATTAATATTCACAAATGACATATAATTATTTACAAAATTCCAGATAGCTAGTTTGACAATGTGCCAGGGTTTGACTTACTCTACATTTGAAATTTCACCACAGACTTGCATTGGTGTTGGCAACAGAGAGGACCTCTTCAATCACTGGTCCACTACCTGGATGATTTCCTTATAGTAGGTGAGGGTCAGGAAGGGTCAGTGCAAGGCATGTCATCCTTTAAAGATTTCTGCACTAATTTAGGAGTATGCTTGGCCAATGACAAGTCAGAAGAGCCGAGTTGAGCCTTGACCTTTTTGTGAGTAGAAGTTGATACTATCGATAACTCGTTTAATCTTCTGTTGAAAAAATTGCAGGAAGTCCAGCAATTACTTTGGAGATGTTTGGTGGTTGAGAAAGCACACATAGGGGAAGTTATGCAGCTTCAAGGGTTTCTGAACTTTGTCTACAGGGCAGTCTCTCTCAGCAGAAATTTCCTCCGGTCTGTTTCTGAATTGTAGAAAGGAAACAAGCCCAAACATCTCTATGTCTGTATGACCAGAAGGGTCAAGGAAGACCTCTGGTCTGCTTCATATTCCTAAACCAATTCAATAGAGTGTCATTTTTGGCAATCCCCTTGGGTTTCTTCCAGTGTCCTTAACCATTTTATGGAGGCAGAAGAGGGGTCCAGTTTGAAAGTATACTTCCAAGGCTGCTGGTTCACTGAAAAATTGACGGGCACCTTGCCAGATGAAAGAAGGAGGAATATTATTTTCCTGGAAATCTTCCCTATCTGGGTTGCTGTGTTGGTGTGCAATGACAAGTTAAGCAACAGTAGTTTTTCATTCAGACAATGCCTTGGTTGTCCATGCCACTAACAAATGGTCCT
Organism: Protopterus annectens; assembly: GCF_019279795.1. Taxonomy (NCBI): domain Eukaryota; kingdom Metazoa; phylum Chordata; order Ceratodontiformes; family Protopteridae; genus Protopterus; species Protopterus annectens. The sequence continues at coordinate 195,590,694 of NC_056748.1, read as the reverse complement.
CCAAGTCCAAGTGGGTTCTTTCTGTTATTAAGCAGTTAATTTTGTTGAGTTTAAAGAGTACTATATCTTTCTCTAGTGTACTTGTGCTTGGTCGACAGAACCCTATAGCTGGTTGTCTTTCCCATTTTCAGTTCACCAACTTTTAACAGTTGGCCAAGCATGCAGTACCAAGGGGCTTGGCCTTTCCTGTGGAAGTTTGGTTAATTGGAGAGGAGTAGCAGCATCGTTGCTGCCAGGTCATGGGCCAGCAATACCAGGGAGACCTATTCTTCATCACTTCAGATTTTCAAGGCTTTCTATTGGTAAACAGAAGTTGGGGGTTGTAGTTAATCTTTCATTTCCTATTGGCCAGGACTTCATTAGATAATTCTCCTAAAACAGTATGGGTTGATTTAACAGCTTTAGGATAGTTGTAATGTTTCTTGGGTCTTCAAGAAGCATCCAGGCACTGGTTGACCAGTAGGCTGATCAAGGGATGGCAGAATATTCATTGAGCTTACCGTGATTCCAGGAAGCCATCTGGGAGACACTTCCTTCCCATCTTTGTTTGGGGATTGTTTTACACAGTACCTGATTTTCATACCTTTGTTTCATTAGCTGCTTTGTTCTTGTTATTATATGCAGGTGCCTACCATGCTACTGAATTACTAAACTCTCTTTGTTGGGAGGGCCTCATTATTCACAAGGAGTGGGTAAAGAAATCTAAGATGGATCAATCGGGTAAATGGCACCAGGTCCAGCTAGACAAGATGAAGAGGCAAGCCATTTGCCCAGTTCACTTGTTTCAGATTACTGCACAGAATCACTCCTAAGGGCATTAGGTTAGGCCCAGTTTTCTCACGGGGTGTGGCAGGCCACTAAGTTTGGTGGAGGTTAATCCATTATTGAGAAAAGCCACTGGGGGGCAAGGGATACATCCGTGAGGGTATTCATCTCATTCGTTTAAAATAGGATGCATTTCTGACTTGACCATGGAGGACCACTCTACTAAGGTCACGCAAATAACAGGAAGGTCAGTGTCTGATGCCTTTTTGTTGTACATCATGCATTAACTTTCTTTCATCAAGACAGCTGCAATCTAAGCTTTGGTCTGTCTGGTTGGACACTCTGGTTCATTTGACCTTAACAAATGCTTTGTTCATTCATTTGGCTTTTCTGATCTCCTATAGTTTCAATTTTGGGAGAACCTGTGCCAACTCACAGCAAATGAATCCTTGCCCAGAGTTTTGGTAATCCACCTAGGAGTTTATGACCTGGCTCAGACTCCTAAGAAAATTCTCCTAGTTAGAATACTTTCTGATATGCACAGGCTACACAAGCTATATCTGGAGTTGGTCTTGTTTTGGATTTCCATCATGCCAAGAATCCAATGGGAAAGAGTTAGGAGATCCAGTGTAACTGAGCTGTCTAGGCGGTTCATTATTCACAGAGTTACATGGGCAGCAACAGATAGGATTCCAGATAATTTACCACAAAGATCTTGACAGATTCATCTCTCATTTTTATGATAGAGATAATGTGCATTTGAACAATCCTGGTTTCGATTTGTTTACTTTAGACATTGTCAAGGCCACTTATGAATACTTCAAGAATTAACCTTGGATATCTGGTTTCAAGGCCAGCTGGGGGGAATGACATGGGAGGTTGGTGGTGGCCTTATGGGTTCACTCCCCTTGTTTTTCCTCCATTGGTGCGCACCAGTCTTGACTACTCTTCAGTTGGCCTCAGTCTGACCTGTGGTCATATCAAGGGGTATTTGAATTGGAAAGGAAGAAATAAAGAGGTTTTCCATGAGGTCAAAGGTAGCTTGTCTCATGGACCCGGTCCTGAAGAGGTCAGCCAGAACAGGCCTAGTCACACCAACTGGCTAAAGAGTTAATGCTTAATGGTTGTGGTTATCTTACATGTGAATTTTCAGTGGCATCTTTAATGGATGTCAACAGCAGTGTTAATACAGGGTCACAAAGGCAATACTGTGTGGTCATTGACTCAGCTCAGTGGACAAGAAGAATTCCATATAATTCATAATAAATATGAAGAAAGTCTGCCTTACTCATGACAATTACATCTCTCACCACTTAGTCCCAAATTATTTCTTGCCTAAGAACTACTTAGCTCAGTATCCCTGACATAAGCACCATGACACCAACGTAACAAACTGTTACAGATAACTGGTAGTACACTGGAAAATGAATAACCTTCTTGACATGTACATGAACCTAGGTATAATGTAGAAGATTATTTGAGGACCTCTGACCATAATCAGCTTGTTATGTGATCTAGACAAATTTTGAGAACACAGAGCAAGTATGGTTATGACAAGTAAGACTCTGCCATAACTCTTTGCATTGTACAGACATGACCTGCTCCCATGTACTTTAATAGTTAGAAAAAAAGTGTAGAATTGCCAAGTGTTTCACAGCTTTGAAAGATGTAACACACTTACCACAGCCACCTAGAGAAAAATGGAAGGAACAGCAATGAGCTTAAACATATCAAAACATGTTATTAAGCAAAATAAAAACAAAAAGTTATAAATGGAGTGCTTTGATTAAAGCTCTTTGTGGTTCTTAGCACTGTTGTTTGGCAGCTGATGACAGCTGTTAACACTCTAACATTGCATTAATGCTAAAAACAGGTGAAGAGTGATTAACAAGACTGTCTTTTCCCTGATTTTGCAGCATAATTGTGGTGCTCCATGCACTGGAAGCTTCTCGTAATGGAGTTTACACATATGAACCCGCTTATTAGCTATGCTCTTCCTGCAGCACAGATTTAATCCTGGTGGACGATTAGAGATATGATCTTCTTCTGGCTGGCATTTCAGTTGCAAAGCTAGGTGCATTACAGATTTTAAAGCTGTTACTTTCTGCCACACTTATTAACTGGTAGAGTAATACATTGGAACAGAAAAAACTCTTTGTGTATTGAAATAACTATAATTAGGTTTCCTAATCAAAACTATTGGTTAATTGTGTTGGCAAAAAGAAATCTAGAAATGCACCTCTTGAGATTTCCTCTTGTGATGAATTTCTAGATTCCAATTCTCAAACATGTTAAAAATGGTTATGATAGGTGACCTGGTCATAATACTTAATACTGACTTCTCCATACAACATATTTTCCCTTTGCTAGTTGTTATTTTTGTGAAATAGAGTTGAACGTTTATTTCTAATACACCACAGACAGTTAAAGGCGCATCATACCCTATGCTGCATTCACTGTCTGTGTCACTGGTTGGAGAAGTATCACATGTGTAAATGTGACATGTTTTGAATTCTAAACCAAACAAACTTGCACTCAGGCATAGACACTTCTGTCAGTAAGAAATTCAGTTTGTTTACATATGCATGCTTTGCTGGATTCTTGCAGATCCGGAATAGCTGCTACAACTACTGTAGACTGTATCAAGGAAATCATATTTATTATTTATTATTTTTTTTGTAATTTATGTACCAGGAAAGTCCAACTGGACACACATGGTACCCATTTACAGTGGACACCCAGAGTGAAAAGGTCCAGCTTTCAATGAAAAAGCATTCCACAAATATTATACATTACAAAATTAGGATCTATATTAGATGCTCAGCTGTCCAAAATGGCGAACACCTAATGAGCAACACATATACACCGAAGGACATAAAGTGTGAAGGCCATAAAAGTCAAAAACAGGAACACCGAACTAATTCCCTTAGCCAGCAGGGTGATCATGGGGAAGAGGAAATATATCCTTTTCCCCACTATAGTACGATCTTGGAGTTGGTATATATAAGTAGGGGGTGTTAGGGGCACAGTCCCCCACATGGAGGGTGCAGGGGGACTTGCCACCCTGCAAAAGTGTGAGTTATGAAGTTTGTTTGTGTGCGTTTTACTCACCTTTGTGGCACTGTTGTTTAAACTGCGTTCGGTATTGCGGTTTTCGGCATTTAGGTCCTTCGCTCTTGTAGTTCAGTGTATATGTGTCGCTCATTAGGTGTTCGCAGTTTTGGACGTTCAGTTTTCTAATATAGACCCCAAAATTATTACAACAGACACACTACAATACAAACTCATATTAGCATGATACATCCAGCATTATACAGTAATAAAAAAAATTGCTTACAAATGTTTTACAGCAGCAAAAATCACTTTCTGTATAAATGGTGAGTCTGAAATAGTGGAGATGGACATGAGATGTTAAGAAGGATGCCTGCTTTTCCATGCATAAAGAAAATTTGGGATGTGCAGCAGAGTAAAAGTACATATCAGAAATGTGGTAAAACTACTGAGGTCATATTACAAAGACATAGAAAAGTTCAGAAAGTAGTTAATCTTCAAAAGGAGTTAGATAATGTAAAAAAAGTTGTTTTATAAAAGACAGATAAAAACTGCAGCGTAGATATTTATTTATTTTTTATTTATTTATTTGCAGTTGTTTAACCAGGATAGTCCATTGGGCCTGAAGAACCCGTTTTCAATGGAGTCCTGGGGAGAAAAGCTCCTTATACAGATTACACAAAGGTTAATATACAAACATAGATAACATGAAGATTACAGAGGTAAACAAACTAAGATTAATATAAACACATAGAATGCATGAAGATTACAGAGGTAAAATAGACTGATCAAAAGTATTTCAATCAAAGTTAATAATAAAATTTTTTTTTTTTTTTTTTTTGGACAGGTAGTTGGATTCAGTAAGGAGAGGAATTGCTGGATACTAGTATGGAGTTGTATAACAGAAGGAAGCAAGAATTTGTTACCTGGGATTTGAGAGAAGGAAGGGAAAGAGTGTTGAAGTAAAGTGTAAGTTATAAGGGATGGGAGCAGGAGCAGTCCCATGTGGAAGTTAGATGAGAGTGAAGTGATTTTTTAAAGGATGGGAGGCTAGTAGTGGTACGAATGGAGGGGGGAAGGGAGTTCCATAGGCGTGCTAGAGAGTGTGAGAGGAGGTATTGTCCTGGGGGGTGGAGGGGTCTGTAAACTTCTATAAGGTTTTGATTGTTAGATCTGAGAAGCCTTTGTGTATGGTGCATTTTAAAGGTAGTGGAGAGGGAGGGACAGAGGGATGGCTGGAAAATGAGTTTATTAGCATAGGTGAGCTGGGTGTAGGAGAGGTAATTGGGAAGCTCAAGCCAGTAGAGTTTGTGAAGAGATTCACAGTGATGGGTTGATGATTTGTTGCTAGTGGCGAATCTGGCTATTTTATTGTAACAAGAGGACAGTTTGGTTTTGAGAGGTAACTGTAGGTTTGTTAGAAGAGGGGCTCCATCGAGAAGGGAGGGTAAGAGAAAAGAAGTAGAGAAAGTAAGTTTAGTAGTTGAGGTGAGGAACCGGTTGTGTCGGTAGAGCATGCCAAGTTTTTGGTGGGTTTTTTTATGTTTAGTAGTAGATGGGAGTTGAATTTGAGCCTATCATTGATTTGAACCCCTAGTAGTTTGGTTTCAGTTACCAGCTCAAGAGGTGTTGTATTTTGGCTGGTAATGGAGAATAAATTTCGATTGAAATTCTTAGTTTTAGAGGAGGTAAAAATCATAAGATTAGTTTTAGCAGCATTGAGTGCTAGATGGTTGTCTTTCATCCATTGTTCTGTGGTAGAGAAAGCATCTTGAGTTAGTTTTAAGAGAGTTGGTATAGATGGGGCAGCACAGATGATTGTGGAATCATCCGCATATTGGATAACGTTAGCAAGAGGGATAGAGCAGTAAAAGTCATTAATGAAAATATTGAAGAGGAGGGGGCCCAGTATGGAACCTTGTGGGACACCTGTGGGGGTGTTGAGGAAAGAGGAGGTGGCCTTTTTCCATTTGACAGCTTGTTGCCTATTAGAGAGATAGCTGGTAAACCATTTGAGGGAAGAGACAAGGAATAGAAGTTAGAAAGGAAAACTATCAGCAATGCAGTTAGCTACAGGTTAGAAAGGTAGGATCTGTGTGGAGAAGGTCTGAGATGGTACAGGAGTCTACCAAAGAGGAGAGCCAGAGGGGTAAAGTACTGAAAGGGCACAAGGTGAGTGTGAAGAGGATCAGGTCAAGGACATAAGAAATTAGTTGAGATTACAGAGGTAGAACAGAGAGAGGCAGAGAAAGATGGATAGGATAAAGGTGCTACCTAGTGAGAAGATCTGGTATTGTAGGTAAGTGTGTAAGGGAGCTAACTGGTGTAGAACTGTGGTAAAAGAGATGTATAGTAAGAGAGAGTTTAGGTAAGTGGTAGAGGTGAGTTGGCTGTTGGGTAGATAGAGAGGAGGGGCAAAGGGAAGCTGGCTGCTCAAGCTCACTGCGAACTTTGGAGCCCTGAAGCAAGTAGTAGACAGGGGTCTGATTTACAATGTGGACTTAGCCCATAACATACTTTCTTTCTTCCTTGATAGAGGGTGCTGAGAAAAGAAGCTGGTAGAAAAGGTCGCTGGACTTTGGATGGGATTCTTATCTCACCAGGTAGGTAGTGGTTATATTAGGAGCAGGAGAAAGTTGAACTGGGTACTTTGGGGAGAAAGGGAGACAAATATACAGAAGAGAAAAGTTAGCATTCAGCATATATATAAGTAGTATAAGCTAGCAGTAACAAATGCAACATATCAAACATTCACATTTAAATATGATGTAGGTACATATATTTATGCAATCTAAGCATGTCTCTAGCATTTCAAAGGAATAGCCTTCATGGTAGTTGCAAATACAATATTACAACATTCGCATTTAAGTATGAGGTAGATATGGACAGGAGAAAGGTACATGAGGAAGGGAAAGGTGAAGGTACGATAGGGGTCAGCCTCAGGTGGAACATGTGTAGAGCCAGCAGTTAAAAAGAAAGACTTTTAGAGTATGTTTAAAATCATGAAATTTATTCTAATGACTAAAGGTAGTGAGTTCCAGATTTTGTCTATGGAGCAGGAGTATAGGCTTGGCGCTGCACTTTTTTTAGAATTATGTGTAGAGAGGAGATGCTCATGTAGTCTTCAGACTGGACAGAACTGCTTGGGTGGTAGCTATGGAAAAGGCATTTTAGGGCTGGACAGGTTGGTGGCTTATATACAATTTATTGTAAGCAGTTGTACATGATAGGTGAAGGAAGTTCATTCTACTTTAGAGTTTTAAGTGGTGAGTATTGATGTGCGAGGTGGGAGGCATTTGTTTTGAATTTAGCAATTTTGTCATTGCATATTTCAGTTTTTGCCTTAAGGGAGGTTTGTAAGTTAGTGATAACTGGGTCTCCACAATGCAGAGATGGTTAAGACTAGAATGCCAGTAACAGTGCCTCTAGTAGTTGTATTTAGGAAGTGTTTTGCCTGTAAAACATGCCTAGTTTTTGATGTGTGTATATTTTTGTTTTAATATTATTGTAAATATGAAGATTGAATTTAAGTTTTTCATCTATTATCTTGCCCAGCAATTTGAATTCTGTATGTGACAACTTCAATGTCTATGTTATTTAGGGGAATATTTTAATTTGGGTATTGGTGACAATGTGTTTTTCATGACAGTAGTAGAATTTTTTTTTAATTATGGTTTAATAGACAATTGGTATTGGTCTGTCAAGTCTCAATGGATTAGAATGTTTCTGCATTATTTGCTGGAGATGTGACAGGTTATTAGATGTGCATGTAAGCATTGAGTCATCAGCATATTGGATTAGCGAGGCTTGACAAGAGGCAGTATGCAGGTTATTGATGAAAATATTGAAAAGGAAGGGGCAGAGAACAGAACCAAGTTGTTTTTCTCATCAAACCTGCCATAAAACATGTTTAGACTGTCCAGAAATTCAGTGCTATAATTGCACTGAGCTGACTTGGTCTTGTAGTCAGTTAGCTGTTGAATACCATGCCACAGGCTTCTTGAGTCTTTCACATCCTCAAAGCATCCCTGTATCCTCTTTCTATACTCTCACTTGGCCTCCTTGATACCCTTTTTTAGATTAGCCCTTGCCACATTCAGACCTTTCTTATCCTTTGCCCTGAAAACACTGTTTCTTGTCCTCAGCAGCTCATACACCTTGCTGTTTAGCCATGGTTTTTGGTTGGCTCTTATTTTAATATTGTTGATGTTTGTTACATCCTCCAGACAAGGATATTCATCATGTTCACCAGATCATTCACCATGGCTGCCTCCCTGAAGACATCTCAGTGTGTGGTATCAAAACAGCTACTGAGACTTTCCATGGTTCCTTCTTGCCAAACCCTGATTTGTTTCACAGTGGGCTTATCTCTGATCAGGAGAGATTTGTAAGCTGGTATTAATTTTATAGAGTTAAAGTGAAGCAGTGCCATTAGCTTGGTTTGTATGTGGATGCAAGGAACCATTATGAGTTGTTATGTAATGTATGGGTATTTGAAGCAAGTGAGTGGAAGGGATAGCTTTTGTTCTGGTTAAGGAGAGAATGCCTTCATTGAGGTAAGTATTGAAATCTGTTGCCGTTTATATTTAGGTATTATTAAGGGGTGGGACCGGTTCTTTTTTTTTTTTTTTTTTGTACCTGGGTTCAGTAGGGAATTAATCGAAAACCTGCATTTGTTTTTGATTAAATTTATAGTTGGATTGGATGCACGTTTAACATAGTTTCTTGTCAAGATTCATTTTTTTTACTTTGCTAGGGGAGTTGGTTAAATGTTTGAAGGCTTTTAGTTATTTTGTTTTCAAATCTTTCAATGCTTTGTCACTACTGTGCAAACTGATTTTAGTTTGTCCTGAAATCCAAAAGAAGTGGCTAGTTTTTATTCTTCTGTTGTGAAGAGGAGCAAAGCTACTTTCAGAGTTAAGAATATGATGTTGAAATCTATGATGTTATCATTAAAGAGAGTGTTTTTAGAATAATACACTTGATGGCTTTTCAAATGTTGATAAATGTCTGTTGATTGAAATTTGACAGATTATGTATAGTTTTATATTGACAAGACCTAGCCAGGTGGGTTATACTTCTAAAAGCATCAGAATGTGCACCAGTAGTCAAAAACTTATTGGGGTTAGAAATCAATATCCTGTCAAGAATGGCCCGTTCATCATATGTTTTGTTGTATCCATTGGGTCTCTGAATAAGATGAGGGAATCCAAATAAGTTTATACTGGAGGTTGGACAGCTAGTGGTTAGGTTATGCCAGTTTATACTGATGTCACCATGAATGATGCTTTCATTCAAAATGGTATCAGATATCCAGGAGAATATATCGTTTAGTATGGTAATATTATTACCTCAGGGTAAATACAGTACAACAATGCATACACATTTTCTCTTATTCAAATTAAGGAAGGTGATGAGTATTTCAGCATTCTACAAATTTGGGATAGGTTCTAAATATTACTTGCTGGGATATAGCAGTGTTATTCCTCCTGATTTTTTTGGTTCAGTCATCTTTGATTACATTATATATCAAAAAATAGATGGATTTTATTCTGTCAGTGGTTTAGGATTGAATATTGATGTTACAGGATTTACATGATAAGGAAATCTGTCACTCAGCAGACACACTGACCTACATAACCTTTGCAGTGGTATGGATTTTTAACTAGAGGTTACACTCTAAAATGGTTAAAAAAGATAGAAAGTGAAGTCATGGCACTAAGAAGGGGGGGTTGCCTCATCTATTTTGCACTCTACTGACATTATGGTAGGTCCAGTGAGTAATAACACTACAGGTACATTGGAAACAGAAGTTATTAAATAAACAACAGCAGTTCCTATACCTATAGTCAATGAAATGTGGTATATTAAATATATCATAGAAAATAACTGGAAAATAATTCATGGGAACAAGGAGTTAGTGGCAACATTGGGATTGGCACCCAGATTTACGTTTAAGAGGGAAACTAACATCAAGTTAATGTTAGAATCTGGAAAGGACAAGACCATCAGTAGTACCAGAATATGTTGCAATAAAAAGGGCACTTATGCATGTGGTAATTGCAAACAATGTAGGTTTATTAGTAATTCTTCCTTTGTCACTCTGAGTCACTCAAAAGAAACTTTTTGGGCAAAAAACTATTATAATTGTAACAGGGATTATGTTGTTTATATTGCTACCTGCATGTCATGTGAGGGTTATTACATTGGCAAGACTATAAGGAGTTTAAAATGCAGGATATACGAACATAACTTGGCCATCAAAAAGAAGGATAGAACAAATTCATTAACTAGGCATGCACTCATGTCATGAATTTAAAAAGTTTTAATTTTTTGTTTTAGAGAAGGTTGATAAGGTTTTGTTTGATGGTGATTTAAATAATACACTTGAATGTAAAGAAGCATTTTGGCAATTATTCTTGGGTGCAGACAAAGCACCTGGACTAAATGAAGCTATAAATTTAAAATGTTTTTTAACAAACAGATCACTATCTTAAAGTTTAATTTGTTTAATAAGCGTTTTAAATAACATTAACATTACATTTTTAAAACTATAAGCATATATATAAATGTTTTTTTTAATTCAATTGTTAATTATATGATGTCATTTCCTGTTAGTACTAGTTTGTGATATAAAAGGAGAGGGTAGGGTTCATTGTATATGTTTCTGAGGAAGATCACTGATTTCAACCTATCAGAATATCAGCTTGATATAATATTCATAATTAAATGTTTTTTGCATGGTGACTAGCCCTCTCCCCATATCAGTATTCAAGCCCTCACAGGCCCCTAACTTAAATATACTAACTCCATGGTTGAATAAACAGTAAAGAAAGGATAAATTAATTAAACAGACAAAAAAAGCACTCTGGATGCACAATTAGAAATTGCATGCCTAAGCAAACCAGTGATTATGGAGTTCAGCATCATGAAAATGTGTTGTACCACATGGAACCCTATCCACCTTACATTCAATGAGGTGTAGGGAAGGCACATTTTACTCGACACTTTGAAGGTTGTGACTATGCTCAAAACATTTAGAGCAATATATATTATGTTAAACAGATCAGTATGTGGTATATCTTAAAGGAGCAAACTTGTTTCTACTGACAGCATGGTTTCAGGTTCTTTTTCCATCTTCCCTACTCATTTATAAATTCTGTATTATAATCTGGAAGAAAAAATTAAAACAAATGCTGTGTTGGTCCACTAACACAAAGTCACTGGAACAGGCATGATGCAATACTGTTTATTGGACCAACATAGAATTTGCAATTACTGGAACTTTCGAGCTGGCATGAGCCTTTCCTCAGGATTCATTTAGTTACTGATGTTAGCACTATACAGTGCTTAAATATCCACTCATGCCTAGAAAGTGAAATGCATCATTTATTTCCAATTACATTAAAAATACCTTAAAAAGGGAAAACTGCCATATACCAAAATAATGCAGTTTTCCTTTTTAAGGTGTTTTTGTTGCATTTTGTCTTGTATCCTTCTGTGTCATTTTTTGTAGTTTATTTATTTCCAATTGGATATAAAAATCAAAAGTTTAGCATGTGACGTTAGAGTTAATGTTCATTTAGCAGGAAAGATAACACTCGGAGAGACTACATTTAATGAGACAATAAATCTTAAAACAACAGATCTGTAAGGAGATTAGCTAAACCCTGAGAAGGAAAACAAGAAGTGATCATTTGTAAGTTGCTAGTCTGTTTAAAAAGCAATCTTTGTGAGATGGATGTTTTGCTTAACAAAAAATATGAATTAGCAATAATGTTCAATATGCAATAATGAGAAAGACAGGGACTACAGAATAACATACAGGGTTACAATGTATGGATATTGTATGCAAGTAATATACTACACAGGCTGTGATTAAGAAAACTGATATATATATATATATATATATATATATATATGCATACTAGAGAGAGAGAGAGAGAGACGGTTTTGTTATGTCAGTCCAAGGTGCTGAAGGACAGCAAAATTAGATAAAAGTTTTGTTATAAGGGTATGAACATTAAGGCCTAACTAACTAAGTTTTCATTTACTATCGTACGGACCAGAATAGTGCCTTATGTGAAAGTAATTACTTTCTTTTCATGAAAAAAACACAACTACTAAAACCTAGACCCCAGCAATCTTAATAGTTACTGTTAACATTCTGAAATAGTTTGAATTCAGAGTAAATTCATCATAAATTATGCATTACCAAAAAAATGTTGATTATCACTATATCTCATTTATGTCCACTGTTAGCTGCTTTAAAGCAAAGGTTAGGACTATACTCACAAAACTAATGTCTAGAGGCAAGGCACTGATTTTCAGACTGAACAATTGAATTAACATAGTCTCCATTGTTCTTCTTTCTAAAAGTGCATATAAATGTCCTTTAAACATAACTGTCATATCTGATACAGAATAACCTGATTGGGAAAAGTATGTTGACGCTGTCTTGTCTGTCATTTTATATTATGGGCATTCACCCTAATTCTGAGTAACTGACCTGTCTGTCCTATGTAACCTTTCTCTGGGTATTTCCTACATTGGATTAGATAAAACACATTTTTGGAAGTCCTTGTAAATGAATACTATACTTTGAAACTTCTGTTCTGTGAAAATATGTTGTTATGTTGGCAGGAGTAAAAATTATGTGACATGTTTTGCATCTTGGAGTTGCAGAGTTTTGTGCTTTGTTTAAATGATGACAGTTGGAGTGTTTGAAAACCATCTTTCAGTTTGTCATCCTCACTGAAAATTGGTTGGAGGTCAGTTACCATTTTGTATAGTTTTTAAGTTTTGGATGACATGGTGTCATTTCTGAAACTCTGTCACATGGGTTCTTCTTTTTATACAGAAATAGCTGTTCTCATGGTAGCTGTACTGCTCTGTCTACTGTTCTGTTAAACTCTTTGGCAGAGTGACTTTTAGTAATCAGGGCATCGATAAGCTCTGCCAGTTGTGTCTCTCTTTCTGCCTCACTAGAACAAATGGAATGATATTGAAGTGTTTGACCATGAATAGATGATGTTTTTGTGTGACTGGGATAATTACTGGTTTTGTGAAAATATACACCTGTCTGTCTGTCTGTCAGTGGATTTCCTGTAGACGCATGTCTGTAATTTCCCATTTTGTATAGTAACCTTGATATCAAAGAAGGTTACACTTGAAGTCGAGTTTTCCAAAGAGAATTTAATAGATGGATGGATTCTGTTGAGTCTGTGGTGGAGTTCCTTGAGAGAGTGGATGGTACGTGTCCAGATTATAAATAAGTCATCAATAAAATGGAAATAAGCATACAGTCTATATGCAGTGTTGCAGAAATTCTAGATTTGCCATGTAGAGGTTTGCTTACTGCGGCTATTATGGTGCCCATCGGATTGCCCACAGTCTGAACATAATGTTTAAGGTAATTTGGTTATCTGTCAGACTAAATTCTATAAGTTGTCCCAATATATCTGGAGTAAAACTGTGATGATCTGTTTTCTCTTGTAGGTACTTGAGACGGGCAGCGATACTATCTTCATGTAGAATGTTTGTATAGAGTAATGTAACATCCATTTTGGCTAAAACAGCATTAGACGATGAGTCAAGATAATCAGACAGAATGTGAAGATAATTAGTGGTGTCGTGAGTATAGCTATCCCTCTCACAGATTAGTGGTTTCAGAATTGTTTCCACAAACTCAGAAGTCCTTTCTATCAGGGTTCCTCTGCCTCATACTGTTGGTCTTATTGGAATTCCTGGCTTAAGGATTTTTTGATATCATGTAGAAAACTCCTGGCCTAAGCTGATTAGGAATGAGGTCAGTTAGCCCTGGATAGAATCTGTAAAGGATTTAACAAGGTATTTTCTTATATGCTGTTCGGTTAGATCCTCAGTCAACTGTTGGCATTGCATATGATCAAAAAGCTGTCTATTAGCTTCAGCAACATGGTCAACACAGTTCTGGATAATCACACACACACACACACACACACACACACACACACACACACACACACACATACGCCCATCCACATGCACTCACGCAAGCACACATACACACTGTTTTTCTGAGGTATAGCCTTAGCTGCATTTTTTTCCACAACTCCATTTTTCAAGATTTCTTTTTTAGCTAATTGCAAATAAATGATGTACTACCCTTTCTACGCATAAGTAGCTATTTAAGCAATAAGTAAGTAGATATTTCAGCAACTAATTGAATTCTGAGGAAGGGCTCATGCCAACTTGAAAGCTTGAGTGTTTGCAAAACATATGTTTGTCCAATAAAATGCATTATATCATGCCCGCGTTCCAGAATCTTTGTGTATTATAACTGTTCATGCTTTCTTTGAGAAATATTGGAAAGCATCTGCACAATAACACTGAGAAGAAAATTTATCAAAAGACTACCTCTTCAAAAATCAGGAAATTCATCTCACACATACCCACTCAGCAGACAAGAAGAAAAAGGGAGAGAGAAAAAAAAGAGATGGGCAGAGAGGAGAGAGAAACAGAAACAGAGATGTAGAAAAACAACAAGACATGAAGAAGCTCTGGGAAGAAATGCTTCCCATATTTCATTAAATAAATTAATTACTATCTACTCAACTATGAATCCAGTGATATCTCTGATATATAAAACCATAAAAACATTAATGTTTGCACATAAAATAATATTCTTCCGTACTATTGGTAAATGGAGTTGGTTGATCTAAGAAGACTTTTACTAGGTGGCAGACTGTTTAATTTCCATGACTGACTTCAGAAGAATTTTACAATAAAGCAGTGTGAAACTATATTTGTCCCCTCAGATCCTAAAACTCCTTATCACTTGTGTCCAGTTTTGTCCCCTTGAACTTCATGGATGTCATTTCCCCTTATCTGCTGGATCAGGTCTGTTTCCAGGGCAGAGTTGGATGGTATAGAAAAACATAATCTATAGTGTGACTACTGCTGTTGAAGACACAGAGATACAGAAAGAATCAGAAACTATACTTTGAAGTGTGCCCAAACCCCATATGTACTGTTGTACTGCAGATATACTGGTGATACACATGAGATAGGTGTTGTAAAGCTGTCCCTGCCTCTGTGGTCATATGATTTACTGCTGAACTATCCACCGAATACACACCAACATACACCCAGTCAGTGGCTCTGCTTTTGGCCAGGACCATGATTCAGACTATGGCCTGACATGTTTCTATTGCTCTCCACCCCAATGAATGTGAGCAGGCATTTCCTTTTTCACCCAACACTCTTCCAACCCGCACCGGGTCCTTCAGTGCTTGACCACCAGCTGATTGAAAATCATCTTGTTCATAATCACAGCTTTACCTATGAGCCATGAGGATTAAGACTTTGAGGTGTTAGCCTACTTCCTGCAGTCACTGGTTTGATTCCCTCAGTCTCCATTTGCCTACTGTGTGACTCAGAACAAGTCAGTTAGTCATGCAGTGCTCTGGAGTAATTAAGCAATTAAAATATCCTCCTCAGGGTCCTCCTGGAGCTTAGGTCTAATACCTAAAAACTTATTAACCTAAATGACAGCATTAAATAATAAATGTAAATACAACCTTATTTAAGGACCCTCACTCACAAGTAGAATGAGCTGATGGCAAGAATAAACTGTAAAAAAATGAAAGGCACTGCTAATTAACCAACTCTCCACCCTAATCCATATGTTGACATGTTGACCAGATGTGCAGGCCACTGAAGTCCTACACAAACATATGAGATGCTGCTGTCTTCCGACACAAACACACTACACATTTTGCTGTCAAACAACACAAGTCCATCTGGGGTACCTCAATCTGGGATTACTGCTCTACACTGTGACAAACAGCAGAGATATCAACCATGTCTCCAGTGTAGCAAGCTTCATTGGTATTACAACCCAAGTAATCTCTTGCATAATAAAACAAAAAGAATATGAAAAGAAATTATACTTTTTTTTTCCTTACCACGGTCAGATTCTTCAAAGCATACACAACAGAGAAATGTGCTCATCAACCACTAATCAAGAAAAGAGACACTAAAATCTCATAATAAAAACAGATAACCCTATAAATTAATAGAAAAATAATTGTACAAAAACTAGTATATAAAGCATTAACAGTCTTAAAAGTGACCTACTTTAAGATGTTAAAGAAAATGCACCATACCATCAGAAGTGTCACATGTACCACCTTCACATACATGCAGGTCATTTACGGTTTTCCTCTTCTGCCCAACTAAAATTAAAATAATCAAAATTTGAAAAAAAGAACAATTTCCTTGTAAGTGATTCAGACTTGACATCTTTTGCTTTACCATTCAAAAATAATCAAAACTACAAAATACAAATAAAAATTAAATTTAAGAAAATCTTAAAGTACTGTTCCGTGGCACATGCAGAGTCCACTCTGGAAAGACTCATATAAATGGCATCATACTTGTAGCCAATATGAGGTACGAATATAATCCATCCACTGGTCATGGTATACCCTTCATGTCTTCCTTTGCACTGCACTTAATTCCACAGGTTCCTGTTTTAATAAATGTTACTGTTTGTCCATACCTGTTTACTGACTGCAGAGTTTAACAGATGACATAGCGTATGGTTATTACAGGTATGCTATCTAATATTCAAATATCTAATAATCATTCATAGGTTGGTACTAGGCTATTGGGCCTATACAAGCCTAGCCATAACAATTCCCTGGCTATTTCTTCCCTAGACCCATGTCTAGCAGGGCAACTGATGTGATCCCCGGTGTAAATTTCCTATCTCCCATCCAGTCGTCAAGGTTCCTTTTGAAGAGGGCCAAGGAGGCACTCTGCTTAACATATATGGGCAGTCTATTCCAGAGTATTAGGAGTCTCTGCATCAGAAACCTATCCTTCCAGCATGTTTTGTTCATTGTGATGACAAGGTTTAGGTCCCTGGAGCGTGTGGCTCTGATGGATTGGGATTTCTTTAAGTGTAACATGTCCAACAGCTCTGGGTTTGATATGGCCTTGTATGTTAAGCAGAGATCGCCTCTGCGTAGACGATATGCGACAGAGCATAGCTGGAGTTTTTTCAGTCGGTCAGCATAGGGCATCTGCTTTAGGCCTGTGATTCTTTTAGTGAGGTGTTTCTGTGGCCTTTCCAGTTGCTGCAGATGTCTTGTGAGGTACATACCAAATGGGGCGTTGTACTCTATGATGGGTCTAATGAGAGATGAGTACAGTGGGACAATGACCTCCTTTTTTCTGGATGAAAATCCCTTAGTGATGAGGTGTGCCACATAGAAGGATTTCCTGACTGCTGTGGCAATGTAGTTATCGAAGGTGAGCCCACTGTCCACCTGTGTTCCTAAGTCTCTTATCACACTTTTGGTGTTTAGTGTACTGCCACCTATGTGGTAATTCATGGTTAAATGTTTTTTTCCCAAAGGGGATAACTATACACTTCTTGGCATTGAGCTTGAGCCCATGGCTCTGGCACCAAGCAGTGTCCATGTATAACTTATGGAATTTTAAAGGTGATAAAACTGTGTTCAATGTGCATATGCATTAGCCTTAGAAAAGTGTAAATCTAAAATTTCAGTAGAACAATCCAGAGGAATAATTGATCAGCATTCAACCTCTCTGAGAATAAACATCTTGCATATTCCCTTATTTACAAAAACATTGGTTGATATTAAAGAAATACTCAGGAGTAGACAGAGGTGTAAGGCTATTAATGCATAGAAGGTAGTGATAGGCACAGGGAGCAAGCACTCAGACATAAAAGGTATTTACTTTTCATGTGATGTGAGGTGAGATCTTCTCAGTCATTCGTTTCTGAGTGAGAATTTTTTTTATTTATTATAGAATGAGATTAACAGTTTCAATTTCAAGTTAAAATAGCTTGGAATTAATATGAGTTAACTTATAACTCACTGAACTTTGAGGGAGGCTAAATGTCCTTGAATGAATAATGACAAAGGAGGTGGATAACATTCGCAGACTTAGAAAATCATCTGGAGGTGCACATACAATATTGATAAGTCTTGAATAAACATATGCAGGAAGGCATAAATATCCTTAACAAAGGAAATATAATTTAGAATTAATTTAATAAGTTTAAATGATGGTCTACAGACCTGCAACAGTACTTTGTTTCTATCAGCATTTGTGTGTGTGTGTGTGTGTGTGTGTGTGTGTGTGTGTGTGTGTGTGTGTGTGCGCTGAAATATTTCTGCATGACATACGTTGAGTAAAGCAGGAACTCATTTCATGTTTAGAATGATATACATAGAGTGACTGGGACTTATTGTGCTGATGTAATCAGTTATTGATTTGAACTTCTATTTTTCACAAATCTTTGAAGTGTTCTCCTCTCCAAGTTTGAGACTGCATTTTGTTCCAGTACTCACTAAAGAAAGTAAGGTATTTCTAGAGTGATTACTGTTTGTTTTTGAATAATATTTTAACTCTACACTTTACATTTAAGATAAATTGTGGAGGTCATTTGCCTAACCAATGTTTTTTTATACAGCAAATGTAAGCAGGATATATTCAAAACAATTATTATGTACACATTTTCACTTCTTTCACATAAAGGGCATTGTGTCACCTCCTCCAGCCCCACATGTCCACAGGTTCTGAAACAGAGACACTGAGCTGTTAGCATTGGACTAAAAATTGATCAATTACTGTGGCTTTTTAAGCTTTAATCAACAGTAACTGGCCAGACAGAAAACTGCCCAGAGACTCTAAAACCATGGCGTATGGTCTTAATGAGTGCAGAGAACTCCCAGAAACCAGTTAGAATGTATTGGCTCACAACTTTCAAGAGCATATCAAATCAATACAATTGAGGCATGACAAAGGAGGCATATTTTCTAAAGGAGTAATGTCTGTTTCTCTGCCACAGCTGAAGCATCTCAGAAGCACCACATAATCTGACAATACAACTAATAACTGTGCTTGTTACATTTATATTTTATACCTTTGTGTATGCATTCAAGAGCATCCACCTTTATTTACAGATATTCATTCAACTGTGTATGCCTGTATAAAATCACTAAGTTTGCATTTATGTATGCCTGTATAAAATCATTAAGTTTGCATTTATGTATGCCTGTATAAAATCATTAAGTTTGCATTTATGTATGCCTGTATAAAATCACTAAGTTTGCATTTTTGAGTCTAGAGAATTTGACTTCATGCATGTCTTTGAATTGGAGAATGTAAATGATTGTTTTTAATAGCTGTCATCACTATTTAAGTACATTTTCTTTAGTATTTCAGGATCATTGATTAATAATTGTTTGTATTTAACATTTGACTAACACTATAAAGTTAGTTAGTATTCAGCATATTGAATACATTCGTTACATATGCTTACTGTTTTAACAACTTTTTTTGCCCTTAGTCATCAAATATAAAACTAGACATTCTTTTGCATTTAGCTAAATTTGCTCACAAAGCACAGAAGATCAGAAAATGACTACCTTCTCATTTTATTATAGTGACAAAATGGCATAGTTTGTGCTGATAGTTTTGGAAACCAGAAGAAAGTGACATACCAGCTTCTTCATGGAATCTATATTGCACCGCTGTAACGGATGCCTGGGGAGGGAGGGCTATACCTTATTGGTCAGACTGTGACACTCTCGGTATGCTTTATTGATCAGACTGCAATACTCTCCGTATGTCTTATTGATCAGACTGTGATACTTTCAGTATGTATTATTGATCAGACTGCAATACTTTCGATGACATGCGTATGCTTTTCAGAATGCTCTTTTAAACACCTTCCTTGCCCCTCTGTTTAAGGTGCATTAGACCATCTTCTAAAGGAAATGTGAACCAAATGACATGCATCTTCTCATAGCTTAAACTTTGGTGTATTTAAGGCTAAATAAATAGATTGTTATGGTTCAGACCCCAAAAACCTTTAAGAAGTTGCTGGATTTACACATGACTTCCTCCAGCAATAATTGAGGTCATTATATATATATATATATATATATATATATATATATATATATATATATATATATATATACATATATATATATATACATCTTTAGATTAATGAAACTATTACTGTAAGATTTCTCTGTTTTCACTAATTGTGACTGCTATGCATGGATATATTACTATTAATTAAGACTCACTGCATTGTGTATCTAAATATACTTTGTAGTTTTTTTGTTACATGTTATTCATATGTGTGGAGCTTTTCTCCCCGGGCCTCCACTGAAAATGGGCCTGTGCCAGTGGACTATCCCGGTTAACAAATATAAAATAAAATAAATAAATAATCTGCATCCGAGGTGTTATAACTTCAATATATTATATACAGTATATACATTATATATACTGCACACATTCTAGAGTAATATGAATTATTTGGCAATGATCATTTTAAATAGTCATTAATTATGTATTATCTCACATTCTTTACATTCTGCAATTTATTTATTAACTTACTTGATTTATTTTTATACATTTTTATACTTTGTATACCAACAAGCCAAGTTTGAGACTAAAACAGCTAGCTAAGCCAAAGACAATCACAAGGCATTGTTTACTTATGTTTGCAATTTCAAAGGACAATGCAGCAATGACCCAAGATAATTAGGAATCATGTTACCTACACTGAGGCTAAAGACATAGCAAACCAACTGTCTGATAAATTTAACTCCAACTTTCTCCCTCTCTCCCTTCTGTTTCTCTCTCAAGATATTCCTGAAACTAGCTCATCTTCAGCTACTACACAAGACCAAAATCCTAAGAGTTCCATCAAAAGCTAAAAATACTGCATCAATGGTTCCTGACAATATCCATAGATGCATTTCCAATAGCATAAAGCATGATATAGCCACACTATAACAACTTTGTTCAATCTTAGCCTCCGTACTGATTTTGTACAAAGCAAATGGAGAATAGTTGCAGTCATTCCTTTGCATAAGAGACATTCCACAGATCCAGGCAATTATAGATCCATCAGTCTGACCAGCCTCATATGCAAAGCCATGGAAAGACTCATCATGGAATTCATCAACAAGGAAATAGAGAACCTCCAACATTAGACCCGTCTCAGTTTGGATTTGTCAAAGGCAGGTCATGCTTACTCATTCTGGAGTATTTTTATTTTTGGAAAGGTCACTAAAGCAATGGATGAAGGCAAAATGGTACACATAGCATACCTTAACCTGCCCAAAGCTTTTAACACAATTCCTCATTCAAGCATAGCAGCAAAGCTAAATAAACTAAGAATAAACTCTTGTGTCACCTGTTGGATTGCTAACTGTCTCACAGATAGTACACAGAAAATTTGAATAGAAGTTACCTACACAAAGACACAAGTCACCAGTAGAGACCCCAAGGTTCCATGCTGAGGCCTCTCCTGTTTGGCATCTACTTTTACAAAGTAAAATCCAATACCAAAAGGCTCTGGCTGACTAAGTTTACAGATACCTGCAAGCTAGGAGTAGTCAACGAATGCCCAAAATGACTTAGTCAAAATCATGATCTAATACTAAATGCCAAAAAATGTGTTACTATATCCTTTGGGAAGTCATTAACCCCAGGGAATTACCACATTGACAATACGTCCCTAAGAATTGCTCAGGATTTGGGAATTTATGCGGACAGTGACCAAAGTTTTGACCATGTGTTTATTGTTGTAAGAAAGTCCACCTATATTGCACAGCTTATAGACAAAGGGATTGTGTCTAGATCTAGGGATGTCATTGTCCTTCTTATTAGGCCAGTCATTGAATATAATGCCC
The DNA here is from genome assembly GCF_019279795.1 of Protopterus annectens. NCBI lineage: Eukaryota > Metazoa > Chordata > Ceratodontiformes > Protopteridae > Protopterus > Protopterus annectens. Next base: position 195,569,140 of record NC_056748.1, on the reverse strand, counting down.
CCTTTCGCATGTATCTGTCCAGAAACATGCAACAACTGGAATGCCCGCAGAGATATCTTACAAAAATGATCCAAGGCCTAAACAGCATGTCTTACATATACAAACTCAAAGCTCTATTACTATTCTCTGTATCCTACAAACTGCTAAAAGATGACCTATGTCTGGCATAAAAGCCATTCGCTGACTCATTACTGATGGATTTTCTGCACGAGTAAGAAAAATTGCTTCAGAAATACTCAGTCTGGGGATCTAAATCTCATCTGCAAGATCAAGAGAACAGTTTGAAGGGACAGGTCTATTTGGCAGTAGATACCACTGCTATGAAACAGATTTCCAGTCCACATTAGACAGAGTTCATCATCCCTGTCTATTTTCAAGTACAACTTGGATCTATGGATGGGAACAGAAAATTTACACCAGGACTACCCCTGCACTACTAATGGACAGATGCAACTGCTAAACATTTTATTGCATACATGGGTCCCCACAAATTATCTCTGGAATGATCAGTTATTCTCATTAGGGGTAATATACAAGGACTGACCATGGGGTGAGTAAGGCCAAGCTATAACCAAATGAGATAGGTCATTTTGAGCATAGAAAGGAAAACTCGCTAGGCATAAAATTGCCCACAACAGCAGCTAACCTAGTTCTTATATATGAGCATCTGAAACTATGAACTTATATTAGTTAACCAGGAAAGTCTGACTGGGCTAAAAAAATACCCCTTTTCAGAGCAGGCCTAGGGGGAAATGCTCAAAACAACATTAATTAATTAATTAATTAATTAATTAATTAATTAATTAATTAATTAATTAACAGATTAAATAATTAAATAATTAAATAATTAAACAAAAAAATATGTATTGAGACTGACACTCCTAGGAAGTTAACTTAGACAGAAAAGTAAATAAGTAGCATTTCACAAATCAAGTAATACAGATGTAAAATGTAACATTCCCACTCGCAACATTTTGGCTGTCTCCCTGACAACCTTAGTGACCACATGCCAACCTAATTAGATGACATATAAACCCACTCGAACATATCAACTATCGTCAAATCCGCAATAAGAAAAATTTAAACTCCCAAACACTCACATCCACTCTCAAACAATGCACCTGGATCCCCCTTAAGACTGCACCCCTAAATTCCACAGTAGAATACTTTAATGAGACTTTCCTCACAATTCTTAATAACATCGCCCACCTAGAATAATATGTATCAAAGCAAATTATACTCCATAGCTTATCAACAAAAAAAAAATTCTCCTTAAACTTAGAGACAAAGCTTGGGACTTATGGTACAGTAAAACATTTCAGTCAAATCACTTAGAATATCAGAAACCCACAAAGTCAAAAGCCAAATCAAACAAGACAAAAAAAATTACCATGGTGATATACAAAAAAACAACAAAGAAATACCCTAAATTTTGGTCAGTAGTAAAAAAGCTACTCAATCCAGGTCATGCATCAACCCCAACCCCTTCCACACTAAACAACGTAGCCTCCACTGCCGAACAGTTTAAAAATATTTTACTGAGAGTATCTTGGCAGTCACCAAAAATACTTCCCCATATCAATCAAATACACCTACTACAGCCAAAAATAAAGATAACATCTTCACCCTCCTAACCATTCCCACAAACACCATCCAAAAACGACTTAGTAAACTAAAACCAACAACAATAGCTGCCGATAACCTCCCAGCTTATTTTCTCAAAATATCTGCTCAAGCAATCGCATATCCTGTCTCAATGCTTATTAATTGCTCCATCTCTGAACATCACATCCCACAGATCTGGAAAAGAGCACACAAAATTCCCCCTTCATAAAGGCAGCAACTCAACTGAACTCTCAAATTATAGACCCATTGCCATCCTATCTCCACTAGCTAAGAGTCTAAAAAGATGTTTCCACTCACAATTTCTCCAATATCTCACAAACAATAAGCTTCTATTTAATTCTCAACATGGATTCAGACCCTACCACAGCACCACAAATGTCCTCTTAAGTTTTTCCAGCACCATCAGTCAATACAGACATGAAGGTAAAATAGTGTCCTCAGTACTCCTTGATATGTCTAATGCCTTCGACACAGTATCCCACTCCAAGCTACTTATTGCTTTCCATAATCTAAATCTTGGTCACTTTGCTATCACCTGGTTCCAAAGCTACCTAACAGGGTGCCAACAAGCTGTGAAATGGTCACAAGATCAGTCTCCCTTACTACCTGTCAAATTAGGTGTCCCACAAGTATCCATATTTGGCCACAGCTCTTCAGTACATTTACCAACAATCTTAGCTCAGCCACAGCTCTAGACTCTCCAATATGCAGATGACGCTACACTCATATGCACTGCCCCAACCCTACAACAACTCCACTCATATGCACTGCCCCAACCCTACAACAACTCCAAGACATAACACAAAAATCCTTCTCTGCAATCAAATCATGGCTCTCAAACTCTCAGTTTATTCTTAATCCCAGCAAAGCCAAACTTATCTTCCACCCAACAAGAGCAACAACCCCCCCCCCCCCACACACACACACACACACACATTTTCCATCTCAGCCACAGTCAACACAATTATCTTACGAGAATCCCAAACAAAACTATTGGGAGTAGTAATTGACAGTAACATGAGATTCATCCAACACATGTCACAAACAATCAAGGACGCTCACAAAAATGGGTACCCTATATCAAAACAAAAAATCCCTAATAGTACTAGGGTAGCTATTGCCAGAACCCACCTTCTATCAACACTCCTCTATGCCTCTCAACTACTTATTAATCTCAATAAAACAGACCTCAAAAAAATTTGAAATATGCTATAATAAGATTGCAAAGTTTGCCACAGACTCAGCACAAAGGATATGCTATTGCCTAACTCTAAAAGAACTATCCTGGTTAGAATTAACTCAGTTAATGTTCTATAATCAAGTGACAATGGCACATAAAATACTCCACCAACCTGAAAAATCACCATCTATCCTAAATGTAATAGTACCCTGTTATGTAATAGTTCACTCCACTCCACCAAAAAGTCCTTGCTAAAAGTAACCAGGACTACTAATATTGCAGGGGAAACGCTCTTATCAAGTCATGTAGCAAAAGTCTGGAATGCGCTGACAGATTCCATCAGCTCCACAACAAACACTAACCATTCAAAAAGCTACTCAGAAATTACCTAACTAACCCCTGGCTCTGCTCATGTAATATCCCAGGCCAGCCTTCTAGATATAAAATACCTCCCTAGACCCAGTGTTTCTTTAAACCATTACAGCAAACTAGCCATGTTATTGCTCTACATGTGTTTCACTCTCCTTTCTAAAACTACTAAAAATCCCACCTATAATCAATTTCCTAGTACTAAAAACCTAAACTGCTTCCCTTGTATCCTTACTTACATATACTCAAATGAATACTACTTGAAATGTTGTTAAAAAAGCATTGTTTGAGTATTGCTTGTTAATAGAGGACTTGTAAATTATTCTTGTATTATTCTTGCACATTAGTTTTGTATTATTCTTGTAAATTCGCTTTGTTTACTCCCAATGTATACTAAAACTATAAGCATGACGTATTTTGTCTAAGCATATTGTTAGTATTATTCTGTATGTGGAGCTTTTCTCCCCAAGCCTCCACTGAAAATGGATGACCACCCACTCGGACTTTCCTGGTAAATAAATGTAAAATAAAATAAAACATTGATAGACAGAATGCTTTTTTAAAAAGATAAACACTGTATAATGCAATATGAAGAAAGATCAAAGTAATTTAGATGAAAAGTATGCATATTTTAAACAAAAACATGAAACAGACAGAAGTGTGATTGGGGAAATAAAACATAGGGATTCCTTGAATGTGCACATTATTTGTAACATTAAGAGAGTTACTATGAAATTAAGTCAACAAAAGTGGAGCTAAATAACTGGGGAAAGGAATATAAGAGGGAGTTTACTTGATAGCTGAGTAGAAAGGATGGTGTAAGTTGTGATCACTGAAAGGCTTGGAGTCAGTAAATAGAAAGGAAAAATGTTAGACAGTGTAATTGCAGACTGATTGTTAACTCGTGTGTGTATTACTGTGACTAGGGTGTGTTTTATATGTATGTGTATGTCTACAGTTATGTGTATGTATTTAAGATGGACAGAAAGCAGGTGTAGTTCAAGACAGACGCTGCAATTTATCACACAGGCATCCATCCATCCACAGCCCTTTTTTCCCATTTTTCCACATGGGGGCAGGGTGTCACTTCAACAGTGATAATCATTTAGAGCCAATACACCACTGAGTAAGATAGTAGCTCATTCACACCACACACACTAGCATGTACACACACATCTGTGGCCAATCAATAGCTCATTCACACCACACACACTAGCATGTACACTCCCATCTGTGACCAATCAATAGCTCATTCACACCACACACACTAGCATGTACACTCCCATCTGTGGCCACTTTAGATTGTTTAATCCACGTAATGCATGTATTTGGAATGGGGAAGTAAATGGGAGTACCTTGAGGAAAGCCACGTAAATAGAAGAAGAACATGCAGACTCCACACAGAAGGTACCCCAGCTAATAAGTGAACCAGGGAACTTCTTGCTGTGAGGCAACAACAGCTTCTGCTGCACCACTGTGCCACCCAGTCACACAGGTACCTCTATTACAAATGACTTGTATCCCATTAAAATGTATTTATGCATACACAGATTCATATGTAAAACTAATCTATCAGTCTGCAGATTATTGCAAACCTAGCAGGCAACCAGAGGTCAGAAGCAACTCCTGTATCTTGCAGCTCAAAGGTAAACACCTTGACATTTATCCTAAACCCTTCCTCTGAGCTATTGTACCAGAATAAACTCAGATAACTTAGTTCCCTAAAACAAAACAGATGAGGTAGAAATAGGAGGGTGTACTAATTTAAAGAAGATGGTTGTAGCTGTTATTGCTTTCAACTCAAATGTCCAGTAAAGGTATCTAAATGTTACAAAAATGTGGGGCAGGGACAAGTCTGAATATGATAAGCTCTGTGGGGAGTTTATGCAATAACAAATTGGCTATTTGTTGTTTGGAGAAAATCTCTTGCTAGAATGACCATTATACTTTCTTCTCACATTGTTTTAACATATGACAATGTGGTTGGTTTGTTGCTTTGAGGGACAGCGTCTATAATAATAAATAAATACATAAATAAATAAAAAAAAAAAATATATATATATATATATATATATATATATATATATATATATATATATATATACATATACATATATATATATATATATGGATCCCCTTCAGTTAACCGAAATGCCACAACGCCGAAACACAAATCACCGACACCAACAGACCGACAACACAAAATGCCGACAATACACACAACCATACTTTCACTAACCGTAACCCAAACCCTAACCCTAAGGTCCGACACAACCGCACACTTACCCTACCCGCACCCTAACCCTAACTCACTTAACCCCCCCCTAAACCCACAGTCCGTCACTATCGCACACACACCCTACCTGCACCATAACCCTAACTCACTTAACCCGCCCCTAAAACTACAGTCCCTCACTATCGCACACTTACCTGTCCACTCCCTAACACTAAATCCCTCACTCTATCGCACACTTACCGAGTCCATCGGGTTCTCACCTTGTCGGTCATCTGCATTGTTGGTGATTTCGGCCCGACGGATTCCTTGTCGGTGAAGTGAGATTTCGGGCATCTAAAGGGGATCCATATATATATATATATATATATATATATATATATATATATATATATATACACATATACACACATACATACATTTATATATGTGTATATCAGTTACAGAAAAGGTGTTATAATTGCTGAGTATACTACAGAGTTTTACAGGTGATGGATATTGTTAGAGATCACGTGTATAGGAATGAAAGAGAGAGAAAAGTAACTTGACTATATAGCCCACTATACTCACTGAAATGCTTTTGGTGTTTGATATCAATTGCACCAGAAGCACTACTTTTGGGAAGAAGTGTTATGTATTCTATTTGCCCTATTCTGCTTGCACAGATGCTAGGTTATCTTTCTGTTGTCAGAATTTACCTATGAGTATATCTACACAGCCATAAAACAGTATAAATATGTAAAATCTCTGGCAAAGAACTTTATGGACACACAATATACAATGACATCCTAATATCTCATTAATGCAGTAAAAGTGTATAAAGCCTGCAATAAAGCACTCCATGATTAAAACAGATTATACAAGTATAGTAAGTACTGGTATTTTAGTTGCGTACATTTACAATACCGCAAATGTATTCTGCATTTCAACCACAGCTACACAGCACTGCACTTCTACTAGTCATTCACAGCTTTCTCAGTTCTACAATGTCACCACAGAAATCCTGGTGTAACAGTTTATTTTACTCTTAGAAACTTTGCTTATGAATTTCCTAGCTTTTATACATTGTGATAGTGAACAGGTTTAGTTACATTACTTAGCTTGATAGACATATACCCATATTGTTGGGTCTAATTTCTTTCAAACGACACCTCCATTTTCAATTCACTTCAGTTATGACTCAGTTCAACTCCAAAGAACTACTGCTACTTTGTACCACACTGATTGCACCCAATGTTAGCAGAGCATAGTAGGTTGTTAGAATACTTCTTACGCCTGTACATCAGTGCTGTTTTTTCACAGAGGATTTCACAGCTATCATTCTACACAGTAGTCATTGAATCTATGTGACTGAGTGACTGTCCCTGTATGCATTCACACTTAGTCCTGATAGCGTGAATTGTTTTACAGTTACTAGCTTCTCACAAGCCAAACAACCAAACATATTGTGAAAGTGTACTTCCTTAAGTGATTTAGTTTGCAACAGAACCTCATACTTCTGTTAATGTATTTACATGTTGTAGTGTTTAATCCAGTGGCAGTGCCTGCACCTGGTGTCCTGAGTATGTTAACAATGCTCACACAGCTCTCTTTTCACTACCCTTTAGCTTCTATGGTTCATAAGTAGCTTCAGCTATAAAAAGCACTCTACATATGTCAAAATTTAAATTTAAAATTGCCTTATACTAATTTTTCATATTTTTTTGCAAACAGTTCAACTCAGGAACTTATTTCATTGCTTCTTTCTGATAGATTTTCAGAATTCACTGCATCAGTATCAGATTTTTGAACATTGATTGTATGCTGCAGTGATATTTGTTAGAGGAGTAAATTTTTATGTTTCTGTTAAATAACTTGCACATTTTTTTGAACAGTTTCCTTTCGTACATCTTTCCAAAACATTTCTTCCTAGAACCACTTCTACAAGACTGATTATAAGTTAGACCATGTTTCATTTCATGTCCGTAGCCTCATCTAGAGGATAAAGCTTGACTTTCAACTGTGCCATGTCTTCTGTGCACCTACTGACAAAAGACCCAATTCCAAAAGACTTGACCTCGGTGTAAGTGACCACTGACAGCAGGCTGATGAGTAAGTGTTCTGGAATCTAGACTCTATTGTAATTCTCTTTATAGACAGGATTTACAGCAAAGTAGGTCACTTATACTGAGAGCCAGTATTTTGGAATCACAGAATACTTACATTGAGAGCAACTCTACAATGTATTTTCATTCTTTGTATCATTCTGGTCTGTTATTTCACTGACTGCTTTATTTTGCAACCTTCCATTTTCTTAGTTAGTTATTAAACTATGTTCATGAAATCACACTTACTTTACAAATGCCCGGAGCTTTTGAAAATACCAGGCATACTTCTTTTAATATTGTCTCTTTTGTTTGATCATTTTTTCTACATGACAAGCTCATGCATATCAGGCCAGCCTCACTTTGTAGCACTCTGTAGTGCTTCACAAATGAATTTATTCTGGAAGTTCATAAGCAGTGTACTCCATGAATTTAAGAGTTGCATATTACATGTATTCCACGATTTGTGATGAGTAGCATAGAGATTGAGGGTTGCACATTACATGTGGTCCACAACTTGTGAGGAGTAGCATAGAGATTGGGGGTTGCACATTACATGTGTTCCACGACTTGTGATGAATAGCATAGAGACTGGGGGTTGCACATTATATGTGTTCTATGACTTGTGATGAGTAGCGTAGAGATTGGGGGTTGCACATTACATGTGTTCCACAACTTGTGATGAATAGCATAGAGACTGGGGGTTGCACACTATATGTGTTCTATAACTTGTGATGAATAGCATAGAGACTGCGGGTTGCACATTACATGTGTTCTATGACTTGTGATGAGTAGCGTAGAGATTGGGGGTTGCACATTACATGTGTTCTATGACTTGTGATGAGGAGCACAGAGATTGGGGGTTGCACATTACATGTGTTCCACGACTTGTGATGAGTAGCATAGAGATTGGGGGTTGCACACTATGTGTTCTATGGCTTGTGATGTGTGGCTTATCATAGCCAGGAGCAGTTTTTACAATGTTGGAATAATGCAATTGCCATGCATGGCTGACAGGATAGTTTAGGTGTTCCACTTGGCTTGGGAACTAGACAAACCAATTGGGGGCTCAGTTTGTCACTCAACCTGGTAAGGGGATGCCAGTTGCACTGAGGCACCAGAGTTTGGTTGTTTGGTTTATTGACATCGAAACAAGATTATCTGTTACTTACAGCTTGAGTGATTCAGTTGTTTGCAAAGTTACAATCATGCAATAAACTTGTCACACTGCTGTAATATTTAATGGTGGTTTTTACTGGGATTAGCAACAAGGAACAAAGGCAGCCTGTTTGCTGTACATCTGAAAGTACAGTTTTGTACCTACCATAAATGTAGATGTTCGAGTGCTAATACAGCTGCAGTAATCACAGATGGGTTTTCTGCCGTCAGGCGGTCCCTCGGTCGGCCGAATTCCAAAGTCTTGGTCCGGCGTCGGTTGTCGTCGCTTACTCTTCTGACGTCAGCGAGGCCAGAGTATATAAGACACAGCCGATGCCATGTTCCTCAGTCTTTCGTGCCCCAGATGTCAGGTGCCCCCAGAAGGAAGGCAATAGATAAGTAATGCTTATATACATATACAAACAATGCAATATAATGCAAAAACAGTGGATGCAAGCAAATAAAACATAGCAGGATAACCCAGTTAGGTAGTATGAAGAGGTTGTTAGGCCCCATGCCTTTACCAAGTGGGGAAGGAGGGAGGGGAAACCTGTACTGCAGCTGTATTAGCACTCGAACATCTACATTTATGGTAGGTACAAAACTGTACTATGTTCATCGTGCATACAGCTGCAGTAATCACAGATGGGTAGAATCCCAAAGCTATGCATAGGGTGGTAGGTACTAGGAGGAACTGGGTTGAGGCAGAATGCCCTGCAAAACAGCAGTGGCAAAGCCTGCTCTTGTTCTGGAATATAAAGGCAGGTGGTAGTGTTTTGTGAAGGTATGTACAGAATTCCAAGTGGCTGCCTCCAAAATATCTTTGGTAGGAAATCCTCTGAGGAAGGCTGTAGAGGTAGCTGTGGCCCTGGTGGAGTGTGATCTGATACCTGTAGGAACAGATTTCCCATGATGGGAATAACAAAACCGTATGCAGTGGCCAATCCACATGGAAATAGTCTGTTTTGTAACTGGTTTCCCTTGAGCCCCTACAGCATAGGACACAAAAAGTTGATCTGATTTCCTGAAGGACTTTGTTCTGTCCAAATAATAACGTAGCTGCCTATGGATGTCTAAAGAGTGTAGCAGCTTTTCCCCTTTGTTTTGAGGATTGGGATAAAAGGTAGGTAGGTGTATGGCTTGATTTAAGGCTACCCTGGATACCACTTTTGGCATAAAAGATGGGTTGGTACGAAGGGAAACCCTGTCCTGATAGAAAATGAGGAAGGGCTGCACCGCCATGAGGGCCTGTAGCTCAGAAACCCTACGAGCTGAAGTGATGGCCAGAAGGAAGGCTGTTTTCCAGGACAAATATTGCAAATCTGTTGAGGCAGCCGGCTCAAAAGGAGGCAATGTTAATTTTTCTAGTATGTAATTAAGATCCCAGGCTGGTATTGGTTGCTTCCTTGGAGGTCTTATATTCTTAGCCCCTCTGAGGAACTGTCATAAGAGTGGGTGAGAAAATAAAGGAGGATCCATGTTGAACTCTGCAGAAATGGCTGAGGCATGGATTTTTATGGAGGAAAATGAAAGTCCACTGTTCAGCAGCTCAGCTAGATACTGTTATACCTGAGGCAAGTTCAGTTTTCTAGGGTCCTGGCCTTTTTTCTCATTCCAAGAGCAAAACCGCTTCCATTTTGCGGAGTAAGCTTTTCTAGTAGATGGCCTTCTGGCTTCCAAAATGACATCCTGCACCTCCTTGGAGAGTAGGGTCTTTTGTGGTGTTAAGAAAGTATCCATGCAGCGAGATTGAGTGTTTTCAGCTGACTGTGAAGAGTTTAGTAGCTGTGCTGAGTCAGCAGAAGAGGCATTAGAGGCAGGGACCAGGGAGGAGTATGTGTTAGGCTCCTCAGGAGTGGGTACCAGTGCTGCCTTGGCCAATCTGGAGCAATCAGTATCATCTTCGGTTTGTCTGTTCTTGCTTTCAAAAGCACCTTGGGCAGAAGAGGCAGAGGTGGGAATGCGTAAACTGTCCATGCTGTCCAACTGAATGAGAGGGCGTCCACTCTCCCGGCCTTTGGATGAAAGGTCCTCAAACAAAACTTTTCCAATTGACGATTCCTGTGGGAGGCAAAAAGATCTATGTCTGGCCTCCCCCACGCTTGGATTATTTCTGTGAACACCTGAGGATGCAACTTCCATTCGTGTGGATCTGTCATATTTCTGCTTAGATTGTCTGCCAGTGTGTTTTCCAATCCTGGCAAGTACTGTGCTTGAAGTTCGATTTGTCTTTCCAGAGCCAAGTTCCAAAGAGTCATGGCTAGTCTGCACAAGGGGTATGAATGTGTTCCTCCCTGTTTGTTTATGTACCACATTACTGTGGTGTTGTCTGTTCTTATCAGTAATTGTCCTGGATGCAGGAAGTCCTTGAAAGCTATAATTGCATTTATTACTGCTAGCATTTCTTTTTGATTGATGTGAAGGTGCTTTTCCTTTTGGGACCATCTGCCCTGAATGCACCTGTCCTTCATGTGCGCCCCCCAGGCGTAATCTGAGGCATCTGTGGTCATGACTTGCTTTGCTTGAGGCTTGCAGAAAGGGAGGCCTGTGTTTGCTTGACATGCTTGGGCCCACCATAGAAATTCCTTTTGCAAACATGGAATTATTGGTATTATTGTTTCCAAACTGTGACTGTGTTGAGACCATAGATTTTTTAGGTACCATTGAAGTTTCCTCATATGCAGCTTTGCACATGGGATTAGAAGAATGCAAGATGCCATGAATCCCAGAGCCTGCAGGATTTTCCTTGCAGTAAGCCTGGTACTTTTTGCTAGTATTTTGAAGTACTGAGATAGTTGCCCCTGTTTTTCTGGCGTAAGATAGGCCATCTGGGTGTTTGTGTCCAAGTTGGCACCCAGGAACGTTATTTTCTGAGATGGTGTTAGCCTTGACTTCTTTTTGTTGATTGTATATCCCAGAGAAAGCAGTAACCGTGTCACATATGCCAGATGTTCCAGAAGTATGTGCTTGCTGTCCGCTTGGATCAGGCAGTCATCCAGATAAGGGTAAATTTGTATCCCTTGAAGTCTGCAGTAGGCAATCACTGATGCCAGGCACTTTGTGAATACTCTGGGCGCAGTAGATAAGCCAAAGGGCAATGCAGAGAATTGATAGTGGATTGAACCTGCAAGAAATCTGAGGTATCTTCTGCAGCTTTGTCTGATTGGGACATGCAGGTATGCCTCCTTGAGGTCCAATGTTACCAGCCAAAACTCCTTGCCCAGCATGGGAAGAAGCTGCTGTAATGTGAGCATCTTGAATTTTGGTATGAGTAGAAATGTGTTTAGGATGGATAAGTCCAAAATAGGTCTCCAGTCGGTTCCTTTCCTTGGTACCAGAAAAAGTCTTGAATAAAAACCTTGACCTTGTTGGTGCATAGGAACCTCTTGAATAGCTCTCATGCTTATGAGCTTTGAAATTTGCAGTTGTGCCTCTGCTCTTTGATTTTGTGGCAGGTTTGGCATGCCTCTCATTTTTGGATGAGTGTGAAATTGAAATTTGTAGCCTCTGTTTATAATGTCCAGTATCCATTTGTCTGTTGTGACAATATGCCAATTGCTTGCAAATAATGCTAGTTTCCCTCCCAAAGGTGCTGCCAGCTGAGACATGCTTGGCATGGAAATGAGGGAGTCATTGGGTTTGCTTCCTGTATTGTTGTGCACTGTCTTCGCCACCTCTTGGTGCTGGAGTTTGCCATTGTCTGCCTCTATATGATCCTTGTGATTGCCCTCTGCCCCTTGTGCGTCTGTATCTACCTCTTTGGGGCTTGTCAGTGGCTGGAAAGGACCAGTTTTTTAAGGCCAATTTCTGCTAAAATGTGGTGGTTGGACCTGTAAGAAAGCTTTGACAGTTTGCATAGATTTGGCTTTTTCTTCCATTTTCTGCAGTATCTCCTCAGCATTAGTACCAAATAGTACATCCTTTTGTAAAGGAGCATCTAGAAGTTTAGCTTTCACATGATCAGGCAAATTTTGTCCCCTAAGCCAGGCATGTCTGCGAATGACTGATCCTGTAGCAGCCGCTCTACTGGAGGCCTCTAGGGCATCATAACCACATTGTAAGGTGTGTTTACCCACTTGCTCTGCACTATGCATCATATCCTGTAACTCCTATAAATCTGGTTGTTCAGGTTGAGACATTTTGTTCCTTAATTGTGATAACAGGAACTGTTGATATTTAATCATATGAAACTGACAGTTTAAGGCCCTCATGGCTAGGGTGGCCGAGGTATAAACCTTTTTACCACACCTTTCTAAAGATCTGGATTCCCTTTCTGCAGGAAGTGGATTCTTGGCAGTGGAGGCCTTCTATCCCTTGGGGCCTTGTGAAATGGTTTCAGGGTCAACATTATGGCTTTTGAAGAGAAATTGGTGAGCTGGGTACTCTGTAATACCTATCAGGTTTGACTGGTGCAGGAGGCAGAGAATCAGGGTTAAGACAAGCCTCCAAATAGACATCATCCAGTATGTCCAAAACAGGGGGTATAGCCAGAGGTCTGTGTTGAGGTAACCAAAGAAATTCCCTAAGTCTTTTCTTGGAATCTGAAAAGTCTTGGCCTTCCCAATGGAAGTGTTCCCTCAAGGTGTGCAAGGTTTCCCCAAAGGAAAAATCCTCAGGAGGGGATACAGAAGGAATGGACTGTTCTGCATCTGAATCCTCAAAAGGAGAGTAAGAGTGTTCCTCTGCATCAGAATGTTCTGATAAAATGGATCCCTGATCAGAAGATGGAGAATCTTCCTCCACTCTGGGTCTCTTGTCAGGAGGGGCTGAGAACCTCTGATAAGAGTAATTAAATCCTCAGCCATTTTAAGCATCTGTTTTTTAGGCATGGGTCCTGGAGATGGGCCATGTGCAACAGGCCTCGTGGGATGCCTGGCTGCTTTGGATTTAGTGAAGGCCTTAATTGAAAAAGAAGATGAGGGCCTAAATACACCATGGGTGGAGGTGGACCTGTCCACATTAGTAGGCTCGATATTAGCAGGGGCTTCGGTTGTAGTCTGGGAAAGGGCCGAGGACCCAACGGTCGCGGATACAGAGGAGACCGCCAAAGGAGTGTCGTCGGTAGTCAGGGACTGCAAAGGTGTCTCGCTGAGAACCGGACCACGTGTAGCCTGTTTTGGCGTGGTGTCGGCGGGGACTGCGGGCCTCTCGTGTCGGTCCTTTTCCTTGCATTTTTTGGACAAAACGGTAGTCGGAGTGTCCGACGACATTTTATAATCAAAAGCTTTACCAAAGAAGTGTTGGGCGAACTCCGCCCGACGCTTAATAGTGCGTTTATTGAAGGTAGCGCAAAAGCGACAGCCCGAGACGCCGTGGTCTGGGCCCAAACAAGGTATGCAGAGGGAATGGAAATCCTTATGCGGTATTTGCTTTCCACAAGAAATACAATTATTAACTTTTTCTGACATTGGTCTGAGGCAAGAAAAGTTTCCCCAACGGGGTACTTAGCTTTAATGAAGACTTCGGTTTCCAATTTTTTCGTAATTCAGGAGCTGGCCGACCGGCACTTGCGAACTGCTTCTGCTTCGGGCACCGCACAGCAAAAAAGACTGAGGAACATTGCGTCAGCTGTGTCTTATATACTCTGGCCTCGCTGACGTCAGAAGAGTAAGCAATGACAACCGACGCCAGACCAAGACTTTGGAATTCGGCCGACCGAGGGACCGCCTGACGGCAGAAAACCCATCTGTGATTACTGCAGCTGTATGCACGATGAACATCTGTTCTTGATTAGCAGAACATCTCAGGTTTTACCTCATATCTTTGGTCCTTCTCTTAAAATTTTTGATCTTCTGATAACTCACTGAGGATTGTAGTCACTAATGTCTGACATTATAGGTTCATAGGTCGGTACTGGGCTATCTGCCCGAAGGCATATATTACCCATTCCCTTTAA